>NW_020230286.1:0-43752 GCF_003227715.2 Harpegnathos saltator
TTCACTGGAACTCCTCGCAAATTACTACCACCATTCATTACTTCACCGGGGCAGTGATAATGTTACATTCTCACCTCATTGTAACTCAATTTCAGCAGTACTATAATGTAAACCACATTTATATTCATCTAAACTATAAGTTATTTATCACTCATTTTATATTTACACTTTTTAACTAATCATATTGTCTCATTGTTCAATAAACAATTGTTTAGTCTCTATTGACCTTCAATAGCCATAATCTTTATATCACCTATAATCACCATATTTCCCCCTTTCACCATCCTGCGGAAAAGCTCTCGGCCATCGGGCAGTGCGGGTAAGAGGTAGGCCTAAATAACTTAGAGAGCAAGGGGATCACGATCCCTAGGGAGACGCGAGACGTTACACACTATTCTGACGAGTCCAACAAGCGCGGCGCCCAGGATTCCAGTGTCGTCTTTGTCGCCGACGAACGGAGGAAACAACGACAACCGTTCGCAGGCGAGATGTCGAGGAGGAAGAGTCACCAGCTGGTTTCCGGGGACACGATAAACCGATCCATCGGACGGAATAACGAGGACACTGTCGTTTCGATCGACAGCTAAAATCGAGCGCTCATCACAGCAACCGCTGAAACGATGTTTCGCGATTCGCTTCATGATTTCACAGGTTGTTACAAACGCGTACAATGTGCTGCCGATCGACGCAAACGCATTCGGCCATCTGCTCAGACATCTTGACGCCCGACGAGCGAATTCTGTGCTCTGGTCGTACACTCGATGCGACGCAAATTATGCACGATCAATTTCACAGATATGCTCAGAGGCCGCCGACATCAATTCCGGATCGGCGAAACGAAGACTACTCGCGAGTGTTGAAGCTCATTTCGGCACGTTATGGCAATAATCTTCGACATTACGGACAAATTGATGATTCGCTTCATCGATTATTGTTACGAATACGTAACGAGTCAGACGTGCTCGCTCCGGGCATGAACACGTCCGAATTCGCCACGATTGTGCAAAGTCGCCGGGTGGACGAATCGTTCGGTCGTATGTGTAACATGTGCACCGCTCAGGTTTTGCGATTCAATTACATCGGTAAATTTTGTCCGAAATTATTTCTCGCAGTCCACGCAGCAGCAGCGGCGAAGGGGCATGAAACGCGCGCGCAATAACGACAACGAGGCCTCGTGACCGGACTGTTCGCGGTGGGTGTAAAGAGCGAAGGATTCATCAGCCGAGCAACGACCGAGGAGTCAAACGACCCTCGCCGAGGAGAAACAAAGGTCCGATTGTAGCGCCGAATCAATCGACAATGGCGACCACCGTTGATCTTTACGACGCGAATGTAAAACGGCGCCAACCTCCGCACACTGGCGTCGGGGTCGGTCGCAAGAGAATAACCAACGCTATCGGCGTTTCGCGAGCGTCGTCGTCACTGCAGCGTATGTCGGCCGCCGAGCCGTCGCGCCCGGCCAAAAAATCGCCATCAACGAGAAACAATCGCGATCCTCGTTTATCAACGCGCGAACGTTCGAACGAACGTTTTGTCAGTGATGACGATGAGGTGGACTACTATTCGGACGAACCTGCCGAGTATTCGGATGACAACGATGACTACGAAGAAGAAGACGATGCGTATCGCGACGACAACGAGCAACGTCGAGATCAACGAAAAAAAAAATAATAATCGACGATAACACGTGCGATGTTCGATTGATCGCGATTGTACCGAATGTACTTTATTTTATGTTAGTGAACGTCGACCGTACCACCGAGATGAAACACACTATCGAGACAAATCGGAGAGCCGGAACGATCGGTTGTACGTTGCGCGCTACGCATCGACTCAGTTACGCGCGATGCGGTATGTTTCAATTGGACTTGGACTCGCCCAATCTTGTATATTACAATCGAACTTTTGAGGCGGTATTGCGCAACGATGGTCGCTTTATCAGATTGCAAATAACCGATCGAACGCACAAGCACGATTGCGTCGAATTGAACGATCGTTTGGTTACGTTGCGAGCATACCGCGCGAGCGTTGTCTTTTCTCGAAAACATTGTAAAATTAGCGTATTTGCCACACTGGCTGCTCTGTAACCGCTGATGATGAACTTGTAGCAATAATAAACACGTATATCCTTATCAGAATGGCCCAGTTTTTTCATCTTCCTGTCAATAGCACATTACGTAACGTGTTTACGCTCGCTCGAGTGTTTACTATTGTTTCTCAGTAGATTAAAACTTGCTCGTCAGTCAAAAGAACGATAGTGATCGTGTAGCCTGAATGTCTTCTTTCTCACTTGTATCAGTTGGCGCAAATTACGGTAATGTGTTATTACGCTCGCGAGTTCGAGTGTTTACTACTTTCATACGAATAATCAACAAAGTGTGTCACTTGAGCTTATCATGTTTCGTCAATCGAAAGTTATCTAACGCTAAAAAAATTGTTTTTCTCGCACGTGTTACTTACTATTTGCTAAAGTATTTGATATCTTAACGCAAATACTCTATGTTTCGTGATAACGCGCTACAAGTAGCCAAAATGTTTTATCGTTACTGATAGATAATCCACACCACTCTACGCTTCTCATGATAACGAAACGGTAATATATCACGATGGCGAGCGGAGGCATTCATTCACTTTCGCACCAACCTCGCATTCTGCACATCGATCGCGTATTCTTTGAAAGAATGGCTCAATTTGTTTGCACGGTAAGTAACATTTATACACATAATAGCGCAATATTTTACTGAATAACAATTTGTATATTTTTACCAAATCACCACTGTATATTTATAGATGTCAAGTAGTTTCCGTACGTCATCCACAGATGTTCATTGTGCAGGAAACGAGTATTCGCAATGTCCAAATTATTGGATATCGCAGCACCGAATTAGTCAACTGATTGGCTACACTGATGAAGATGCTGACGAGCGATACGAGCGATACGAGCAAGAGAACGCGCTCAACTTCAATGCAACTGACAAGCGGTACGAGCAGGAGAACGCGTCCGAAAGTGATGATGTCGCCGCCGAGTCGAACGAGCGGTACGAGCACGATGCTACGGCCGAGTCGGACGAGGAGGAAGTAGATGTGACAACTGTGAACGACGAAGATGAGCCGATAACGGTAGATTTAATAAATCCGAGCGATGAAAATGAAATAATAACTATGGACGATGATGATGAGCAAGACGATGATATTATTGTTTTAAGGCATATTGATAAAAATGTACGTAAACGCATTACAAATTTAACGATAGACTCTAACAAAAATATAAAATTAAGAATCAGAGAAAAAAGCCGAAATACAAATGTATGAGGGAGGGATTATTTAATTCAAACTAAAATACGATTGAATGTTTATTTGCAAAATTATTTATCGAACCCACAACAATTGATGCGTGTACAATAAGGTCTATGCGAAATTAGATACCGAGACATCAGTATCGTCGGGGGGCGACGGTACGAGCTTGTCAACAGAGCCACGTACGTCTCGTTGGTATTCCCTCCGTGACGGACCCATCCGATCCGCATGCTCCACACCGCACATACGGGGCTCGTTGAGCAATCCGCGAGCCTGCGACACGGTCATCCACGCTTCTATACAGGGTTCGCCGTCGTCGCGAATAACACTCTGCAGCGTGCGAGCATCGAACGCGTCGTCGTTGCCGGCGCGCTCATCGGGCACACACGTGCGCAATCGTTCGTCGTATCGCGCGGTATCGCCGCACTCGCAAGTGTCCTCCTCGAAATTCGGCGCGATTCTCTCGTCCGCGTGTGGAATCAGAGACGCGCAAGTGCTGTGCAACAGAAATAATCGATCGAACGGCGCGGCGACGTACTCATTGTCGCGCTCGTCGCGCATACCCGGCGGGCACACGAATCGAAAGCCCGTGTTGTTCGGTAACGGTTCGTCGATCGAGTCAAACGCCAGAGTCGAGTCGATATGATCGATCCAGATTTTGCCGGTGGCACGATCCAACAGTCGACCGTTGCACACCACGATACGATTGCCACCTTCGCCGGCAAAGGCTCGCGTCTGCGGTATACAACGCCAGCCGATCGAGCCGTACACGGCGATACTGGTGTTCTCGTCGCATATCGCGTCCGTCGGCAAACAGTATTCACCTGCGCGCGCAACGCGTCCGTTGAGGATCGCGCCCAATCGATCGTAATATCGATACTCGACACCGTCGGTCGCCCCGCAATAAGAACGATAGTCGACGTAATCGTCGTTTGCGGAGACGAACACGCCGTGCGTCAGACACTCGTTTCGTCGCAACACGAGATATCACTCATTGTCGATTTCGCGCACCGCCTTGTCGTTGATTTCTCGATGACGTGACAATCGCGGCGGACGATTGCCAACGAATCGCACTCGCGGTAAAGTATCGATTTCAACGTCCATTGCGCGACGCAATCTCAATGCGCGATCGCGTCGACCGTTGTTTCGAGACGCGTCGTCCGCTGCGGCTGATTCGCCATCGTCGTCATACCAAGCGACGAGTTCGCGCGAGATCGCGTCGATTCGAGGATGACGAAACGCATCGAGGTACAGACCGCGAATCGCGCAAAAGATCAAAACTATGCACGCGACCGCCAGGACCAATCGAGCGATCGGTACACCGCGCGACGAATCCGTACCGCCGAACGGCAAGGCGTCACAGCGGCGATCTCGTCGCTGTTCGTTCCACTTCGAGTCGTCGGCCGGCTCGTATATACGGGCCACCCTGTACAAGTCCCAAACCTTCCAGTCTTTTGGCAGGAATTCCCATTCCTCCTCCTTGGGCCAACTCCTTCTCCGTCTCCTTCCTGAACCTCGCCCTTGCCTTCTTCTTTTCCTTTTCCCTAGCCCTTTTCCTCTTTCTATTCCTGTCCGCCGGAGTCTGTTGAGCCTGGGCCTGACCCTCTCTCCCGCCACGGTCCTCTTCCTCCTCCTTTCCTTTCTGAGCCTGGGTTGGTACAAGGGACCCTACCGCCTCCGCGACCCGGCTCCCGTCCCATCCCCAGACGAAGTGAGGCTTCTGATCCATCAATCGCCTCACCCCGCCACCGGACGCACTGTCTATGGTCGCCATGGAGGCGTCCAGATCCCCCAGTACCTTCCCAGGCTCGGGTCTCCATGTTGGAGAGGGAGTCTCACCCGGGAGTCTGTCGCCGTAGACGGTACAGACCCCCGGGAGAGCCCCCCTCTCCCTCACCTCCCCCCCATGGGAGGAAGAGGAGGAGCTGTTCCTCGCCACTCTCCTCTTCTTCCTCTTCGTCCTCCTTTTCTGTTCTCTTACCTCTTCCTCCGCCGAGGTAGACGCCTCTTCGCTCGTTGCCTCAGCGTACGTCCTCTTCCTCTTTCTTCCTCCTCTTCTTCCTCCTGGACGGTTCTGGTGGAGGGGGCTGAGTGGGGATCCCAGGATTCCTGCTCGTCTTAAGCTCCTCCTGGAGCTTAAGCTTTTCCGTCTGCAGTTTCGTAATCTCCCCCCTGAGCTCCTCGATCTCCCTCATCACTTCCGGCCTGTCTGCTCCTCCTCCATCCTCTTGCGCTGCTGTTCTGGTGATCAGCGTCGCCATGGCTGCCCGAGTGGTGACAGCAGCCCGGTTAAGCAAGCCGGTGTCCCCTTCAAGGTGTTCGACCGTACCGCCACCAGTTTTACCGGGTCCCGTCCCACCTCGTCAGCCAGCTCCGCTGCCCCCGCCCCCTGATAAGATTCAGAGTGTAGGCATTTCTGAATACTAGTTCAGCCGGGCGCTTATCCGCCAGCGTGTGTAGGAGCCCCCTTTCCATGAAGCTCCATGCCTCCTTCTCTAGCCTCTTGAGGCGCTCCTCTCTTCTTTCCTCTGCCTCCGTCCCTCTCCTTTCCTTAAGGCCAACCCCTTTGCCAGTTGTGGCTGGTCTACCCCTACCCCTTACTAGTAGTATAAGGACCGGGACCAGACTCTCCACGATTTCGACCGCCGACGTGGATCCTCCACTAGTTGAGGGCCTTACCCTCTTCGTTCCTGTAACAGCACCGCTGTTCCTCTGGTTGGCCCCCGTTGGTAGCAACGTTGTCTTTCCCCCTGACCTCCGGATTTGATATCTGGATCCCTGGGAGAGGAGTACGTCAGTGACAACGGCCGGCCCCGCGATCCTTGCCACCGACGCCCCCTCTCTCTCAACGGTCCCCAGACCTTCCATTCCCCGGTTGGCCCCTTGTGACTCCCCGTTATTATTGGGGGCAGACTCCTTCTGCTTCTTCGTGCAGAGGGGGCCGGGCTTGTTGACCCCTGGTACCGGCGTTCCCTGGCCCACGGAGACTCTGGACCCCAGGGACATGCCTGTCCCACGTTGGGTGGCCGCTCTAGTTACCCTACGCGTAGAGCTCACCCTACCAGTCCTCCGGTGAGGACGGTAGTCCCGGCCGAGGTGGCATCAGACGAGGAGAGGGCGCCGGCCTACACGGGTCGGCGCCTCCCTCGGCCACCTCGGGCCAGGCTTCATCATTCAGAGGGGAGCGGGGAGGGCAACTCCCGCTCCTCTGAATAGTTGGATAGGGGGGAAAGGGGGAGGGGGGAACCCGATTGGGGTCGGGCCCACCTCCCCAAAATCCCTCCCTCTCCCTTAAGGAAGAGGGGGGGATAAGGAATAAGGGTGGATGTCCCCTTTCTCCAAGGTAACACCAGAAGGCTAACCGGCGGGGATACCCGCCGGGGACCGCACCTCTCCCATTAATTCCCCGAAAGGGGAAGGGGGGTGCGGTACAAGAAGGCGAGGGGCTCTTGGAATAGAGCCCTGGGGCCGGGGGGTTGGGGAGGGAATGCGGGAGCAGTTCCCCTAACTCTCCTCCTCACGGTCCGACAGGTAGACATCCCGCCGGGGTTTTAGTCGGTAGGAGTCCGACATAACCCCCGCCCCTCCCCAAGGGGCCGGGGGTGTCCATGATGGATTTCCCCTGCGTGAATAAAAAAAAGACGGTAGTCCTGGCTACTGTCGCCAGTAGCCGTTGAGGAAGATGGACTACATGGTGGCCCGTATGTACGAACCGTCCGACGACTCGAAGTGGAACGAACAGCGACGAGATCGCCGCTGTGACGCCTTGCCGTTCGGCGGTACGGATTCGTCGCGCGGTGTACCGATCGCTCGATTGGTCCTGGCGGTCGCGTGCATAGTTTTGATCTTTTGCGCGATTCGCGGTCTGTACCTCGATGCGTTTCGTCATCCTCGAATCGACGCGATCTCGCGCGAACTCGTCGCTTGGTATGACGACGATGGCGAATCAGCCGCAGCGGACGACGCGTCTCGAAACAACGGTCGACGCGATCGCGCATTGAGATTGCGTCGCGCAATGGACGTTGAAATCGATACTTTACCGCGAGTGCGATTCGTTGGCAATCGTCCGCCGCGATTGTCACGTCATCGAGAAATCAACGACAAGGCGGTGCGCGAAATCGACAATGAGTGAGATCTCGTGTTGCGACGAAACGAGTGTCTGACACACGGCGTGTTCGTCTCCGCAGACGACGATTACGTCGACTATCGTTCTTATTGCGGGGCGGCCGACGGTGTCGAGTATCGATATTACGATCGATTGGGCGCGATCCTCAACGGACGCGTTGCGCGCGCAGGTAGATACTGTTTGCCGACGGACGCCGCGATATGAGACGAGAACACCAGTATCGCCGTGTACGACTCGATCGGCTGGCGTTGTATACCGCAGACGCGAGCCTTTGCCGGCGAAGGTGGCAATCGTATCGTGGTGTGCAACGGTCGACTGTTGGATCGCGCCACCGGCAAAATCTGAATCGATCATGTCAACTCGACTCTGGCGATCGACGAATCGTTACCGAACAACGTGGGCTTTCGATTCGTGTGTCCACCGGGTATGCGCAACGAGCGCGACGATTACGTCGCCGCGCCGTTCGATCGATTGCTTCTGTTGCGCAATACTTGTGCGTCTTTGATTCCACACGTAGGCGAGAGCATCGCGCCTAATTTCGAGGAGAACACTTGCGAGTGCGGCGATACCGCGCGATACGACGAACGATTGCGCACGTGTGTGCCCGATGAGAGCGCCAGCAACGCCGACGCGTTCGACGCTCGCACGCTGCAGAGCGTTATTCGCGACGACGGCGAACCCTGCATAGAAGCGTGGATGACCGTGTCGCAGGCTCGCGGATTGCTCGACGAGACCCGTATGTGCGGCGTGGAGCGAGCAGAGTCGGATCTGGGCGTCACTGGGGTAGGATATCAACGAGCGTACGGGTCTCTGTTCGATCGAGCGGTGCCATCGCCCGCAACGATGCTGATGTCTCGCACGGTCTAATTTCGCGATAGACCATTTGTACAACGCATCAATTGTAATGTGGGTTCGATAAATAAATTTTGCAAAGTAACGTTCAATCGTATTTGATTTGAATAATAAATCCGTCAGTTCCTTCATAGAATTGCAATCTCGGCTTTTTTCGGTTTCGCGTGTTAATTTCTATATTTTTGTTCGCATCTATAGTTACATTTACAGTACGTTTACGCGCATTCTTATCGATATGCTTTAGAACAATAATATCGTCGTCGTCATCATCGTCCACAGTTATTATTTCATGTTCGTCACTCGCAGTTATCACATCTGCCGTTATTGTCTCATCTTCGACGCTTACAGTTGTCACATCGACTACCGCCTCCTCCGACTCGAGCGCCTCGTCCGACTCGGTAGTATCGTCCTGCTCTGGCGTTTCGTCCGGCTCAGACTCCTCGTCCTGCTCCGCCGTTTCGTCCGGCTCAGACTCCTCGTCCTGCTCCGCCGCTTCATCCAGCTCAAGCGCCTCGTAATGCTCCGCCGCTTCATCCCGCTTAAGCGCCTCGTTATGCCGCTTCATCCCGCTCAAGTCTCAAGCCTCGTCTCCTCGCACAGACTGCTCAAAATAATCATTCGCATAGCCAAATAATTGACTGATATCAGATTGGGATATCCAATGACTATGTTGCTGCTCGTGTATCTCCATTGACGGTGAAACGTCCGTGGAAGATGTTATCTCGCAGCTTGACATTTCGTACATCTGAAAAATATACAAATGGTTATTTGGTAAAATATTGCGCTATTGTGTTAATGTTAGGTATGTCTTACCGTGCAAACAAATTGCGCCATTTGTCATTGAGTACGTGGGCGATGTGCAGAGTGCGAGGTTGGTGCGAGAGTGAATGACGCCCTCGCTCGCCATCGCGATATATATACCGTTTCGTTATCACGATGAGTATCCAGAGTGGTCTTGATCTATCAGTACCGATAAACATTTCGGCCACTTCTAGCGCGTTATCGCGAAAAATAGAGTAATTGCGCAAAGATAAACCTCGATATCAAATACTTTAACAAATTGTAAATACTACGTACGAGAAAAACAATTTTTTTGAGGGTTAGATAACTTTCGATTGAAGAAACGCGATAAGCTCGAGTGGTACGCTCTCTTGATGGTTCGTTCGAGTGACGAACGATAACATTTTTTACCCACTGAGAAAAATAGTAAACACTCGAGCAAGCATAAACACATTACGTAATTTGCGCGAGCTGATTACAAGTTGAAAAAAATTCGGGCTACTACGATCATTATCATTCGTTCGAGTGACGGGCGATGACATTTCTAACCCACTGAGAAAAAGTAGTAAACACTCGAGCGAGCGTAAACACGTTACGTAATGTGCCGACTGGGAGATGCAAAAAAAACTGGGCTATTCTGATAACGATATACATGTTTATTATTGCTATAGGTTCATCATCGGTCACAAAGAGCATCGAGCGTGTGCGAATACATCAATTTTACAATGTTTTCGAGAAAAGACAAGCTCGCGCGGTATGCTCGCAACGAAACCAAACGTTCAATTCGACACATTCTTGCTTGTGCATTCGATCGGTTATTTGCAATCTGATAAAACGACCATCGTTGCGCAATATCGCCTCAAATGTTCGATTGTAATACACAAGATTGGGCGAGTCCAAGTCCAATTGAAACATACCGCATCGCGCGTAATGAGTCGTGTCGCCTAGGCGCGGTAACGCACAACCGATCGTTCCGGCTCTCGGATCTGTCTCGATAGTGTGTTTGATCTCGGTAGTATGGTCGACGCTTACTAGTATAAAATAAAGTTCGTTCGGTACAATTGCGATCAATCTCACATCGACGCGTCATCATCGAATATTATTTTTTTTTCGTTGATCTCGACGTTGCTCGTTGTCGTCGCGATACGCATCATCTTCCTCGTAGTCGTCGTTGTCATCCGAATAATCGGCCGATTCGTCCGAATAGTAATCCGCTTCATCGTCGTCGGTCACAAAACGTTCGTTCGAGCGTTCGCGCGACGATAAACGAGGATCGCGATTGCTTCTCGTTGGTGCCGATTTTTTGGCCGGGCGCGACGGTTCGGCGGCCGACGTACGCTGCGGTGACGACGATGCTCGCGAGACGCCGACAGCGTTGGTTATTCTCTTGCGACCGACCCCAAGGCAGTGTGCGGAGGTTGGCGCCGTTTTACATTCGCGTCGTAAAGATCGACGGTGGTCGCCATTGTCGATTGATTCGGCGTTACAGTCGGACCTTTGTTTCTCCTCGGGGCGGGTCGTTTAACTCCTCGGTCATTGCGCGGTTGATGAATCCTTCGCCTGTTTACACCTCCACGAACCGCCCCTTCCATGACCGTCGATTCGTCGTCATTATCGCGCGTTTCGTGCTCCTCTTCGTGCTGCGTGGACGCGGGGAACAATTTCGGACACAATTTACCGATGCAATTGAATCGCAAAAACTGAGCGGCGCACATGCTACACATACGACCGAGCGATTCGTCCACTCTGCGATTTTGCGCGATTTTGGCGAAATCGGACGTGTTCATTTGCCGGAGCGAGCACTCAAACTCGTTGACGTATTCGTACTAATAATCGATGAACCGAATCATCAATTTGTCCGTGATGTCAGCGATATTGCCATACGTGCCAAATGAGCTCAACATCGCGAGTAGTCTTCGTTTCGCGCGATCCGGATTGACGACGGCACTCTGGCATATCATGTGAAATTGATCGTGCATATTGCGTCGCACGAGTGTACGACCGGAGCACAGATTCGCCTCGTCGGGCGTCAACGATTGTCTGAGTAGATCGGCCGAATGCGTTTGCGCGTCGATCGGCAGCACATTGTACACGTTTGTGAACCTGACGAAATCGTGAAACGAATCACGAGACAGTCGTTTCGGCGTGTTTGCTGGATGAGCGCTCGATGATACCGTTCGCTGTCGGTCGTAAACGAGTAGTGTCTCGTTATTCTGACCGCTGGAATCGTTTTTTATCGTATCCTCCAGAACAGCGAGTTTGACCCCTCCTCGACCGTTCGCCTGCGATACGGTCGTTCGTTGTTTCCTCGCGTTCGTCGGCGACAAAGACGATGCTGGAACCTGGGCGCCGTTGTTAGGCCCGTCGGCAGATCGATAATGCTGCGCGATAGTAGCTGGTGTATTCGCGGATGTTGCGTCGCTGCCGCCGCCCACCGTTGACAACGACGCGGAAGAATCGACCATTATGCCGACATTACGATCGCGCAACATGTTTAGCGTCTCCACCGCGTTTTTCACGTCGTAGCCCTCGCGAATGAGTTAAGCGGTCAACTCGTCGTCGAAAAATCCATCGTTATCGCGTTATCGCCGAATTGTTCCATCATTCCGTGCACGGTGTTTTATACCCGAACGGACGGATAGCGCTCACTCCTACTTTTCCGAACGTTTCCCCCTATTTGCGAATGTCACTATCCAGTCGCGCTGCGGTTTCTCGATCGACGCGCGAAAAAAATATCGCCGATTCTCCGCCGTTGTTAAGTCGTGGCTCGATGATGATGCGACGGCGTGCGGTCGCCGTCGTTAGCGTTGAGCGAATGTTAGATGAAACACGCGCCGTTTGTCGTCGAAAGCAATCGGATAATCCGTCTTGATGCGCTCTTTGATCTTGACCACTATTTCGTGAAAGTTTGCTCGAGACACGAGGTAACCGGTTTCCTCGACAAATTCGCGCAGAAATCGATACAGATCGGTGTCGTGCATAGTCACGGTAGAGTCCTCGCAAATACGATAATGTTGCAGCAACAATTCGAACGGGTCGATCATGACGTGCAAGTTTCGAGCATCGCGTATCATCGTCTCTGGCAGTTCGTCTATGATTATCGGATCGTCGAGTTTGTCGCCAGTGGTGTCGCAAAAGATTAGCACCGACCGTTTGCGCATTCGCGCATTGCGTCGCAGAGCGATCTCGTCGCCGTGCGCGTAATTATCGTCCGCTGCTACGATCGAGTCTGCAAATTCGGAAATTACACTCGGTATGTGACTGTCGAGTTGCGGCACAGTCGTCAGGGACGACGATTCCGCTGTCGCGCCGTCACGCTCATCGTCCGTATCCGGCTCGCATTCGGACGATTGCCACGACGAGGATTCGTCGTCGTCTTCGACGCGCGAATTTGCGCGATTGTACATCTTCATCACTCGATCGCTCAAGTGAAAGGCCAGCATTCGTCGAAAGAGCACCAATCCTTGCGCCCCGGTGTTCAGATACGCTTTCGTCGCCGCGTTCAAGTTCAATTCTGTGCGTTCTATCAGTCGCTCCACCTCGGCCTGGTGCGTCGCGATCGCGTCGTATAAAGCGTACGTGGCGTCGTTGTAGGTGCACATGTCCGTGCCGTAGTGTTCCATCGTGAGAAACAGACCGGTGCGAAACGCCTGATAGTTGACCCCTCGCGCGAAGCATCGCGTGGCGAATTGATAGGAGACGCTCGGAGTGGCGTGGGTCTTGACGAAATCCACCGAGGTGTCGAGATGTCGGCCGTGCAGCGGTTTGAAGCGGTGCAGCATGCGCAGACAAAATTTCAATCGGGTAATCACTCCGGCGTCGCTGCGCAATGATATCGCGTCGTTCACCGTGAGCACTATCTTGGCCAAATTTCGCAGGTATTGCGTCTGTTGCTGATGAAAGTATCGACTCTTCATCATGGTGCTAGAAATGAGATTTTTGAAGAGGTCCGCGTTCATGCGCTCCGGCTCGTCGACTTAGCAGATGTGCGATCGCATCATGCTCATCAGATCGGTATTCACCTCGTCCTTGATGCCGTGTCTCAGCGTGGCGTTGCTAAGTGTGCCGTTGAGCACGCTCGAAAACACCGGTCGCAACACCTCCGACACGAATTCGCTCTTGCCGCTGTCGCTCGTGCCTTGCAGCAGCAGCACGGTTTTGAGAAACTGCCCAGGGAATCGAATGGCCGTGATGTAACGCAATAGAAACATAATGACGCCGGTGTCGCCGCGCGCGAATATGAACAATGTGACCACGGCCGTGCAGATGCTGTACGCTAGATCGTTCGAAACATCGTTTCCCTCAGGCCTCGACGTTGCATACGCGGTCAGTCCTTTCGACAGGGAGTTTGTATCGTACGAGTGAATGTGGCACTCGAGATACAGACGAGACAGCGAGTCGTGACATTCGTCAAACAGCGAGCATCGCGGATCGGACAATTGAGCGAACGCGTTCATGCTATCGCTCAGTGAGCGCACGGCCCGCAACGACGCCGGCAGATCGGTCAGACCGTGCGCGCAAACGAATCGCTCGTCGTGATCGCTCGATTCACGATGATGCGACGTGCGAATGAACGCAATGCGCCGTTCTCGCTCGCGCGTCACTAGAAACAAATACGCCGCCGCGATGTTCACCAGAGTCGCGCCGCCGTCCTCAGTTGTGACGTACGAGGATGCGAACGTCACCCAACGCACGAGCGCCTCATCGTTGGTGTGAGCTAGCGCGAATTCGTGCAGACGCCAGGACGCTCGAAAATTGCGCATCGCGTCCAGACTGACGGTCGTAGTCGCCGACCGCGACGATCGCTCGCGCGAGTGTCGATCGTCGCTGTCACATCCGCGATTTCGTCGCGTCGCGCGTTTCGCGCCGATTGCTACGTTGAACGACGGCGGTACGGTGTGAAACATCATCGTGGAGGGCACTAGATCGCGAATCGAGCGTTTCACCGTGATGTCGTTGCAGCCCGATCACGGCGCGTCCGCGATCACGTTCGCGTTGTTGCTAAGCTAAGTGTGAGCTTGCGCTTGTACTTTTCGAGCTCGCGCATCAGCACCTCCTGATCGGTGAGCGGTCGTGACGCCTCGTCGTTCGCTTTCGGATTATCGCGTTTGCTGTTCGACGTGTCGGCGAACGACGACGAGGCGGAGACATCGTTTTCGACACGACCGCCGTCCCATTCGCGCGCGATCGCTTCTCGCATTCGTTTGCGCAGTACCGACTGACTCTCGACAAATGTATCTCTGGCCAGTCATTCGACCACGCGCTCGGCCGATTCGTTGGACTCGATCGACGAATCGGCCGAGCGCGTCGTCAGTAACGACCTGCAACCGAGAGGCGCGTACAACATGTATGTCATGTGCACGCTGGAGTTGCCATGTTGCGGCGGTGATTCCACGAGGACGCGCACCAACTGTCGCACTCCGTCGCGACTCAACAGCAAATGACGACCGAAAGAGTGGGCCAGATTTAGCGCGATGATCGCGAATGTGCGCGCGAACGGCGGTGACTCCAGCAAAATGTATTGGGCGTCGTGCTCGTTTAGCGATCGCGGCAACAGATTCAGCAGATCGGCAATCTCGCAGACGAACGGCCGATGGAATTGCAGCAACACGGAGAAGTTGCGGAGTACAATCGTCCGCGTCGTTTTGCTGCTCATCGATCGTAGTAGCGAACTCGTTTTCGCGGTTGTCACCTTGTTGCTCGACGGTTGTCGCCGTCGCGTTAGTGCTCCCGGTTTTGCGTTCCGGCACCACGTTCGAGTACAGATAATGATTTATCGCGTCGCGCGAACACACCGTGGCGAAATATTAGCCAGCGTGTTCTATCGCGTAATGCGCGAATCGATTCAACTGGCGATCGGTCGTTTCATTGAAACGATACCGCTGCGGCGGATTGCAGTCCTCGTAATTGATCGTGAAGATGCGCGACATTGCGGGTGTGCTCAGTTCGAATCTGTTCAGATAGAGATTCAGCACAATGTGATGCGACGTGCGCTTGCTTATGTAACGCACAAATTTGTCGAGCGTCTGACCGCACACAATCGTCGCCTGGCCGCTCTCTTGGGACGCGTTTTCGCCGCCGTTACCGACCAACGAATTGGCCGCGCCGCCCAGCGCGCTGCCGCGATACGTTTTGCCAACGAGCTCCATCGCTTCGATCAATCCGATGCGAAAAGCCGGGACCTCGACGTGCGAATTCTTCGAACCGCCGCGCGATTTGGCGGCGTCTCGTCGCACCGTCGACGCCGACGCCGACTTCTCGTCGCGCAGCGGTTTCGCCGAGGCGTCGCGATGCGCTCGCTCCTTCACCAGTGAAATGTACCTAGCGGCGAAATATTTGGCAAACGTGTCCGAATTGTGCGGACACGTGAGCGTGTCGTTGCCCGGATCGAGGTATCGCGTGCCGTCGTAACGCCAGTGCAAAAAGTTTGCCAACTCGAGCATGTCTCGCGTACGCAGCAGTTCGGCGTAGAGATCGCGAGCCTCAGGCGCTCTCGACAAATTGTCGTTATTGTCGCCCTCGTGGTCGACCGAGTCGCGAGTAGTCGACGCGCGCTCGTACAGATACTCAAACACGATATCGAGCACTTCCGTGCGCGAATACAGACTATCGTAGAGCACGTCGGCGGCCACACACGCGCCGTTTTGCAGCAAACGACCATGCCGCACGGACATTCGTTTGAGCGGCGTCTTCAACGGCTCGCGGCGCAGCAGCAACGGAAACAGCACCATCTCCGAAATGCACATTTTACCGAGAATTGACGCGTAGCGGCCGTCGCCGAGACGCTGATAATGATACAGCAGAAAGTGAGTATGCCGCGTAAACTGCGAATCGGCAATGTTGTTACAAGCGACCAAAAAGAATTCGCACACTTCGCCGAAGCAAAAGTTTTTGCCAAACACGTAAAAATAAAACTGCGACAGCGTGATGGACGGTGTGGCGTTGATCAGATGTAACAACATTAGAGTGACGCGCGGTTCGCCTCTGCGACGATTCACGACACCGCTCATAACGTTCGAGTTCAACAAAAAGTCCATAAAGCTCGGACATATCTTTCGATACAGACTCACATGCTCCACGTAGATGTTTAACATTTTATGGTGACGATCGTTCAAAGGGACCTTGCATCTGTGTTTCATTCGGATCAGTCGGTCGATGATGCGTCGATACGCCGGCACGGTCGCGCGCGTCAATATCAAACGCAGAAATACGCGCGACAGACGCATCGCATTCCGATATTCCTTCACTTGACGATCCACAGTGTCGACGTTGAGTAGGCTCATGCGCCGTCTGGTTTGCAACTCGCGAACTTTCGCCAAATCGTTCGGCGAGAACACGTAGTCTTGCTCGTTGCCGCTTTTATCGACCGTCGCTTCGCCGTTATCGGCGACTCGCGAACAACCCAGCGTTGAGGCCACTATGGTTCGTCTACCGATCAGCGAGAGCGACGATAACTGTCGGCCGTTCGTTGACGCGGATCGCTGTTCGTCGCAGAACACACCGCAGAGTGTAGCAAATCGCTCAAGCTCCGGCGACGATGAAGAAGTTGTGGACGACGACGAGGACGAGGACGATGACGCGCTTGGATCGACGGCCGCTTGCTCGTCGTAGTGTCGGCTGCTGCAGCGCGTCGTTTGCCACGACGATCCAGTTGTGTTCGCGCGATATCTCAGCCTTGGTCCATTCCGTGCTGTCACGATACACCGCCCGTCTGTCGGTGCATCTGCGCTCCGAAATCATCAGCAATGTACGATCCGACACGCCGATTTCTGTCGCTGCGGATTCTCGCACAGACGATTGCGCTGGCGCGGTGTCGGCCGCGAGCGGCTCAAACATAATCGCGATCGGTGTACGCGACGAATCGATCGCCGTCAATGATGCTCTCCGTGCGATCGAACGTGGCGATTGTTTCTCGTCGCGTCTTCAATAACGAACGATACCACCGGTCCAAAATCGAACGACGTCTCGTCGGCTGTCGCAACGGAATCGTCGCCGCGCGGACTCAACAACCAGTACCCTCCTCGTTCGGTCCTACCGGAGCGTACAAATTCTCTGATCCCGCCGACGGTGACGCACCGATTGATGGCTACAACCGCACCGGCGTCCAGGCGTACCGTTTGCAAAGCCGCGGAAAAGTCCCGCACTATATGTACGTCGCCGTAATACATCGGGGCCGATATCACGTCGTTCACGTCGGCCGCGCTGATCCACGCGCTCATACGCGGACACAGCGATTCGTTGAAGCGGTTCGCTCGTTCGACCGTGGCGAACACCAACGTCAATGGTAATCTTAGTCGCGTATTGTTTAACGTCTGTTCTAACGCAACATTCGGCGGCAGGCGTGAAATATCCCCGAAAACGGTCGCACTGAACGAAGCGTTGGTGTTCACGATAGATATATCGTCGCCATTGAACATGGTCTCAGATTTTTAATGATTTTTGTGACTACGGTAATGAGTAGTAGGGAGCACTCGCTCTTTTTTACGAGTCGTGCGATTATCACCCCCACCCTACAGCATTTCGCTCGTTGACAAAAAAATCGATAACGGCTCTTGTTTTCTTCACTCGATGACATCAGTTTCCGGAAAAGACGATATATCGTTGTCGGTCGGTCGCGCGATATCGCGTGTTCGCACCGATAGATTCGCCTCGTTGATAACAACGCGCGATCGCAAGATTGCGGCATAATGTGAGACAATGGTGAATTCGGCGACGATCGAACGACAACAGCTGTGCTTTTCTGAATCGCATCGCACCGGTGCCCACCGCACTCGCGAGCAAAACCGCGTCGGTTCGTCGTTGACCTGCAAGCGCATTTCGGCGATAGCTCGCGATCGCGCGATCGTCGCGCGTCGCGAGCTCGCCGCCTCGAGCGGCGTCGCTCGAGAATGCGTCGCCGCGACAATGACCGAACGGCGAGCGCGCCGTCGTCTGCGCGCAATGATCGAGGCCGAGAACGGATTCGCGCTGGTGCACTCTGTGATCACGGTGGCGAATCGGGCGTGCGTGAAAATCGCCGAGATGGACATTGCGTCGAACATTCTACCGCGCGACCAGTGCGTCGTGTTTCTGACCATGTGCGGCGATGGAGGCGCCGCTACCAGTGTCGGTTTGCTAGATTACATATTCTTGCGCAAACGTTGGTCGGCTCGCAGAATATGTTTGATGGACAGCAGCGCGCCCGAAACGACCATTCAAGTGGATCAAGCGGTTGGCGAATGCGCACCGCCTGTGCACCGTTGCGACCTTCGCCGGTTGGCCGACGTGTGCGCTTGTTCGAAGAAACGACCGTGCGATTCGCGCGACTGCTCAACGCTCATCGCCGCGATCAAACGAATGCGTCGTCGTGTCAATCTGGTGCTGCTCGACAATGAGCGGCCGCGGGCGCGATCGAGCGAGCGCGCAGACGAAACGCGTGACGAATCGTTGCTCGCGGCCAGATGGTGCGTGGCTTGTTCGACGCTGCGTCCGGGCAGTTCGTTGCTATTGCGAACTTTTGCTTTCGATGATGCGCCACGTGCCGAAACAGTGCGCACCATGATTCCGCATTTCACCGATTTCACCGTGCTGAAATCGTGGCATTCGTCAGCGATGAGCGACGAGCGATTCGTGCATTTTCGTTCCTTCGTTGCCGATCCATCGAGGAGCGCGACAAAGGAGTCGTCGCACGAATTGGCACTTTTGCGCGCAGATACGGCCGTATCGATGAGACAGTTGGCCGCGTACGATCGCGTAAAACGCGCTTGGGTGTCGCGACCTCGCGAGCACGTTGTCGACGATGATCGGCTGCGATTCAGCGACGATTGCCCCGCCGAGATGCTACTCAAACTGGTCGATCGCGTGTCTCGCGAGGAGGCGCTCGAAATCGCGCGCGAATTGCAACGATACGGCGCTCGAGATCTGCTCCTGCCCGCGCTCGATGCCGGTAGTTTTTCGATCGGATCTGGCGACGCTTAGTTTTTTTTCTCTTGCTCCTCTACCCTAAGATCGAGTTTTTTTGCGATTGAAGCGCGCTGTCGTAACAACCACGACGTTTCACCGACCATCATTTGCGCGCACGTCCGTAACTCAGAGCGAGGACGGGCAGGAGCGCGCGACAACGCTGCTGTTCGTGCTGGCTCTGTGCTTGATCGGATGCGCGTACGTGCTGTATTTGTCGAGCGCGAACAAAAAGCAGCAACGCGCGGTGATCGCTCCAACGCCCGCGAGTCATGCGCCGCCAATCGTGTTGTGTAACGTCCTGCGACGTTCTCTCCACCATATCATTTTTTCGCCTCTACATTAAAAGGCCAGCGAGACATATAGATAGATTCAACCATAAAAAGTAATTGTTACTATTAAAATTTATCGATAAAAGTTCATATCTTTTAAAATAATAATAATTTTAGAAAATCGCGCGGTGCGATTTAAGGCTCCTTCAAGGTATTACAAATTATGTCCTAATAAAATTTCTGTAAAATCGATAGTTTAGAAGTTATGGCTATTTGAATGTCTCGACCAATCAGGAAAAGGCATGTTTTTCTCAGTAACTATAGGGCCTAGAAGAGGAATCTTAATTGCTAACAATAGCATTAAAAGACCTCTATTTAACGGCCATATTAACATTTTGAAAAGCATTAACAATTAATAAGAAACCAACAATGTTACTTACCAGTAGACTTCAGAAAATTCTAAAATTCATACGCAGGGACTATTGGGACATCAGTAATGCGTACCTTCCGTGAAAATTAAGAAAAGTCAATTTAAAATATTTTTAACACCTACGTACATAGAGAACATTTTAGTGAAACATAAGCAAATGTCAAAACCTCAGAATATTAATTACAAAAGGAAATAATGCCAAACGAAAACAATTAATTCTTGCCCACAAACAGAGAATCCTTCTGACAGTACATTCTCAAAATTTGGTAATTTTTACTTAAAATTTAATAAACCTCATTTATTTAAGTTCAGGGGTCGTTTAAATACCCTATTTAGCTTGGAAATCCACCATTTTTGCCTTGGTCACGTTTAAATACTTTATTTAATTTAATTTAAGCCTTCTGTCCACGTTCAAGCTCCTCTTAAATATTGCACTCTTTTAAATTCGTTCGTACAGTACAACGGCTTGAACTCATCACTAATAATAAAAATTAATTGTTCATCGAATCTTCTATTACCATAAGCTTCTATAAGGTCTAAAAGTCGGTAATTTATACATAAGAACCGTTTATAACAATTGTTAATTAATTACCGACGCCAATAATAACGAAACCTACCCAAGGGATCTATCTTACCGACATACGTAAGTAGAGAGCCCTATGGTAGAACTCAGCCTTGCCGAGAAACATTAATTTAACAACAGTAATAATAAGGATCCCTGTAATAAGAAATCCTAATTTTCCAGTTAACAATATTATAAATCTCTACACTCTAAAACCCACTGTTAACAATATGCATTTCTTATAATAATTCTTAATAACCACATTTAAACATTAATAACAAATATCTCTTTTATTATAACACATGCATATTGTCTTTATAAAAATCATAACTAATTAACATTATAACTTTCTATTACACTATTCATATAATACTAAATTAGGCGTATATTATAACCTTAAGAACCACACATATATAATATTAACCATTTCTTTTTATTAAATTATAATATTATAAGGCATAAATAATTACGCGCACATATAAATTAATAAGTCAGACTGGCGACAGGAATTCTCAAAGATAAGGCACGCACGCAGCCGGGCCACCGAAGGTGCTCTGGAATCCCCGAGTAACCCGAGCCCATATCAGGTAACATAGGGCATCCTGTTGACCACGCTCCTTATCACATCCGGCGGCGCGCCGAGATGTCTCGATGCCCCGTCAGCATCACGCCACTCAGTCCCACTCTGAAAAACCTTGAACGCTCCTACTCTGGATCCCTCTCGTATAATCCCATTACTCCTACCATATAGCCTACCCCACTCTTGAGTTCCATTGTCCGGACCGAACGAGGCCCCGGGAGCAGCTCCCACCGCAGAGTCGACATCGGAAGTTCATACAGTACAGACGTGCCTCTTAGGAGAGCCTCCAAGACATCTTTGTTAATTTGACGCAAAGAGGAAAAGTGTCTCTGAGCGACCGTGCCACCACGGACAACGGTCGTCTCGCATAAGAGCCTCTTCCTACGCTCCTTCAGAGCCTTTGCCTTGTGCTATTCAAAATCTGGAAGATTTCTTAGGAAACTTGCCAGAACATCCACGGTGTTTTATAATACTCAAAGTGTGCGGATAAGTCGACTCCCCGCTCGAGTTGTGCCGTGGCTAGAGTGGTCCCAACAGTACTGAGAGTATTCTGGAATAAAAAAGCCTGTTCTTTGAGATTTCTCTGCAAAAGTCTGAGCTATTGAAATAAATAGTAAGTATATAATATTTTAATGCACAACACTCACATACACCGCGTTTCGCGCAAGTGAAATACAATCGCGATCTAAGCCTTAGGAACATTGTTACGCGAGTGAACCAGTGACGTTTCACCATACGCCAAGTCGAATTATTTAACAGATACCATAGCGTCACGCTGAAATTTTCGTTCATGTCGGTTCGTAACTGCCTTACATAAGGACCATTCATTATAATCCGAATAGTGTATTATCTACGTTTAGTTTGTCAAACCGCTCTTAGAATTTCGTTCCGATTTCCTTAGGATACGCTATACAAGCTAGTATATATATAAAGAGAGAGAGAGAGAGACAATCTTCAGATTCTTCTTTTTCTAAATCGTGATTACGAAACCCCAGTGTCTGTCAACGCAGTGAACTACGCTCACACACTTATTATTCCCTTTCCATTCCTCCTTGCGGGCGCATGACATCGGTGCTAAGCACAGGGTTACGCGCGCACGGCATCGGTGCCAAGCACAGAGCCGTATTGGTATAGTCAGAATCCTTATCAGCAGTGGCATCCCACCACTCTGACATCGTCTCCAGGCGGATTCCTTACGCCGGAGACTCTGCTTTGAAAATCTGCTTACTCCAACCTCCTAGGCCTTCACCTCGTTAATAGACATTGAATAAAATTAAATATTACAATTATCTCGTAACAAGGACTCACAGAGACGTTCCTTCATGTTAGCCTTCTATCTATCTCTCTCATTAGCTATTTTAGTTATAAGACATTTATATGCCTTTATAATTTCATGAATAATTATGTACTTGATATAATATTCCCACTGTTTCCACTGTAACCTGCACTTGCACATATAAAATATACTGCGTTCTGCTATTACCATTATCCGTAAAGACTATTCTATATTAAACAATCAAATTACTAAGGTTTCAGATTAATAATATTTTTACAATCCCATTGTTTATTTAGACGAAAGTATATTCTTAATAACGACAAGATCTTGACATTATCCATTATAAAAGCTGGAATAATATAAATCATTTCATGAAGTGCATCCTTCCCCACCCACATATATATATGTATATGCATTTATTGAATTGTAACTGATTTTATTGTGTATGTGTAGACGTGTGCCATTGCATCGGCATACGCCTTAATTACCTCACTGTGTTACTTGCTATTGTACAATTCCATTAAAATCACCGATTTTCTTGTACAACGAACATATGCCATTGCGTCGGCATACAATCCTTCAATATTTTCTACTAAGCATTTTAATTTTATGCAGCATCCTTGTTTTATCGGCAGCCTTTTTCCTCTTGTTCGAGCATTTTCTTGAAAGGAAGATATTAAGCATTCATAAATCTTTGTCCTTTTTATTCAGTTACTTAAATCAATTGGTGCCATAACATCTCTTGCCAGAGGAATTTATAGTTCATTAACCATTAAATCTGAATCTTACATTATTAAGCATAGATCTTGCTCACTTTTAGGGAAGCGCCTTACTGGAGCTACCCGCCTCTATCCTTGTCCAGACTGAGGAGCGCCTTACGGGTGCCTCTCGGCTCAAGCATCCTATCCATCCCGTCCAACTCATAAGACCACCCCTTTTCCATCAAGATCAGGAAATTTAACTTGTGAATTAATAACCTGTACAGTGCTTAGCATCCTTCAATCTCAGGGGCGCAGCTGACAGCCGCCACCCGCCTCAATTATCCTTCTCCTACAATCCGCATAACCTAACCCTGCCAAAGCATGGTAGTAAGCATTAATTATTAGTACTTTTACAGTACTCTGGCAACGGATAACTAAAGTCACAAGAGTCCTTTTCACTCAATAATTACTTTTATCAATTGCTATTTTAACTTGTCCGACCAAAAATGTTATTCTTAAACTCAATCCGTTAGATGCCAAATAAACATCGCGGGGGCGTTAAACAGAAGGCAAGGCAGCTACGTAAGGAAGCTTGCCGACGAGCGGCCCTGTTGTCTCAACACATGGACCCCACCAAACCCCGTATAATACAAGATATCACGGGGCACGATCTAGTTCCTCCATCGTACATCAAGTTTTTATTACAAAACAGACTCATAAGCACATTTAAATACGCTCCACGTCCATTATATTCCACACAAAGACACTTCATTCCGGATTCGCATTCTTTACCAAGCTCTTACAGGGCTCGCACGCGCAACCCTCGGCTGGTTAAACAGCGTTCAACGACAGAAACTCTAGACATAGAATTGATAGATTTAACACAGGACGACACTTTCAACAACAAGACAGCCACCTACATTTACCAACTGGAGTCCTATTCTCTCACTGGAACTCCTCGCAAATTACCGTACCACCTTCATTACTTCCACCGGGCAGGATAACTGTACATTCTCTCAACACTTCATTGTAACTCATTACCAGCAGCTATATAATGTAAACCACATTTGTATTCATTAATTATATAACTATAAGTATTATCACTCATTTATATTACACTTTTAACTATCATATTGTCTCATTGTTAAATAAACAATTGTTTAGTCTCTATTCCTATCAATAGCCATAATCTTTATATCACCTACAATCACCATATTTCCCCCTTTCACCATCTGTCCGGAAAAGCTCTCGGCATCCCAGGCAGTGCCGGTGTAAGCAGGTAGGCCTAAATAAATAGAGAGCAGGCGGATCACGATCCCTAGGGAGACGCGAGATGTTACAGTTGCAGCAGACTGGTAGCGACTCGACGGCGCCAAGACGACGACGACGTGCTGTTTGTCAGCGGACCCGGTGGCAAATGGCTGGGCCGAGATCACGACGATCGATCTGATGAGAGACGAGGCCGCGATGGTGCGTCTGGCTGAGGAGTCCGAATCGGCGTTACGACGGCTCGTCAGTGCGCACGACGAGCAGCAACGAATGCGAACGAGCAGCGACGGCGAATCGTACGAGATTGTGTTCGATTGGTTCGTCGTACGTTCGAGCACCATGGGTGCCAACGAGCGAAATAGCGCGCTGAGATACTCGGTATCGCTCGACGACAACAGTTCGGCTACGGTGATTTATCGGCGGCCGTCTCGACAATGTTCCAGCATCACCGAAGCCACCGCCGAATGGAGCAACGGAATCATCGACTCGATAGTCATGAGCACCGACGCGAGACGCGACAGTGTCTTTTGCGCGTAGATCGAAACAATCGACTGATTGTGCTATTGATGCTGATCAATACCACTCGTCGACAAGCGATCGCGTCGACCAGTTTGGCCTGGTTCAAACTGGATCGAATGTTTACATCCGTTCGCGCTGATACTGGCATGCGAATTGACGGTGCGCAATATTCTCTACGAGAATCTCAGCTTGCATCAGGATCGATTCGGCGCCGCAGCGGCCGCCACCGTGCGTACTGACGAAGGCGCGCGAACTGCACGGACGAGCCAAATGGTTGTGCATCGTTCGCTACGACGAGATACAAAATGCGCGATCGTATCATATGTTATCGCGTGTCCGGTAGCGTTCGATTGCTCTGGCGCGACGGTTACTTGTTCGGCTCCGGCAGCGACTCCGTCCGCGACAAGAACGCAGAATCTCTGTTTGCGCGATCGGTGCATCATTTTCCCGAATTGGCATTAGTCGATCTGTCTCGTCTATCGCACGAGATAAAGCGAGACGAACGATCGGTACTGTCCTTGTGCGACTACGATGTATTGCTGCGACGTTGCGAAAACACATTAGCCTTGACGTACTTGCTGGAACGATCGTGTTGTGATCACGGTGCCGCTTCGTCATCGTCGTCGATAAGCGATTACGAGTGACGTTGCGAGTCGCGCTATTTCGTAAATTCTAAAAATCGATTGGTACTGTTGGATTACACGCAACTCAGTTGATATTTTTGCACACACACAGAGAGAGAGAGAGCAATGGCCGGTATTTTTACTCTGGACGAGATCGTGAATGCTTCGGCCACGGTGGCTCTTGGCGCCAACGCCGCACCACTTGTCTGGTTAGCGATGGCGTTCTCCGCGATAATCGCACTCGTCTCTTCGTTCTTCGCGTGCAGTTTGTTGTATCATGACGTCGAACGGACGTCGTCGCGGTGTTGCAACGAGTGCGTTGCGAACGAAACGTCTAGAGACAAGGGTATCGCGACACCGGTCGGATCGCGCCATGACGAGGCGAATCGAGCGATTCGTTATATCGACCGAAGCGGACGAAAATTTATGCTACCCGTCGACACGAATGTGAATGATTTGAAATTTGTATGAGAAAAGACCGAATAAAAAAAAATGAACCTAGTTGTTAACTTTTTTCTTCAAAACACCCATGCTTCGTATACATGTTGCCGTTGCACGACGATGCTAAAAAGTAAAGATCAATTCGCGCCATTTGCATTGTTTGATTGGTCTCTTCGATGCGCAAACATTGTCAGAAGCGCGCGCACGGCAGACTCTGGCACGAGTCTCAGACCCAATCGCAAGAGGCTCCACACCGCTGACGCGGTTCGCGAAAGATCGCGACTGGTCAAATTCGCACGGTGCGCGATTGTCGGCCATTGCGCCTCGTACAGTTTGTCGGCGGAAAGAGCGACATTATCATGATTAGATGGAGGATATATTATTTTTCATTCTAAGGATGAGTTTAATGAAAAGATAAAGATAATAATTCGTTTAGTAGATAGAGCTTCTCAAATAATATAAAAGAATAGAATTAATCTTGAAATAGAAATTATAGATCCAATTGATGAAATAATATTTCAAGATAGAAAATAATCTGGGTAATCTGAATTATCAGCGCGACGTAACACGCTGAACTATTCGTCGATCGACTCGATCATTCTGCTCGCATCGCCGTAAAAGTACAAAAATGTTATTGTGCCGTTCAATGTAACGCCGCTTCGATATGGATCGCGCGTGTTGCTATAGCGCATCGTCAATGCTCGCGATATCATATGCAGACAGTACTCTCGACAGAACTCTCGATAGAAATGATTGTGCAGCTGAGCCAGAGCCGAGCCATCGATCACCATGGGATACGCGGAGCGCTTCAAACGGGTTATCGTTTTGCACCGATCCGAGTAACTCGAGCCGCATTGCGCCGACACCTCATCGCGCAAGATTCTATCGTTTACCGAGTTGACGACTTTGCGCTGCAACGATTCGACGGAAGCGCGCAATAGCTTCAACGACTCGACCAGCCTAAGGGTCACATGTTCCACCAATCGCGCACTTTGGTCACAATATCGGTCAATTTTTGCGACACATCGTTCATTTTGCGCATTCTGTCCATTTCGATCTTCAATCGTTTATTTCGAGCGATCAGTTCGTCTTGAGCGACGCGATATTCCGTCGAACACTTGTCCTCTTCTAACATCAGAGCACGTTCCAATTCGCCCGTTTTGTACTGCATCGCCAAGCGTACGGAATCGTCCGATCGAGTCAACAGTGCGCCCAATTCGTTGGCCGATTCTGTCAGGCTGTCGCTCTAACGAGTCAAATCGAGTCGTCGGCGCGATATGAGCGATCGCTCAAAATCCAACCATTCGCCGTATCGTTCGCTCGTCGTCGCGACCATTTCATCGTACGCGACTCGCAGATTAGCAATCTCGGTTTCTAGCTTGCCGAGCGATTCGAGCGATTCTCTGTACTGGCGATAGCCGTTTCGAGCGTCGCTCAGCCATGCGTTCGTCAACTCGATTACTGCTCGCGAATCATCACGATAATCCGTGTCGGAGACGTCAACGAATAACCGCACGATATTCACGTTGCGAAACGCGCTGGCCAATTCGTTTGTCAATTCGGACGAGCGATCACCATTGGTAAATCCGTGCAATCGTAACAACATTATCGCGCGATGAATATCGCGCATAGATTCGTAGAATCATTTGCGCGATTCATGAGCTGTCGCAATCATGTCGCCCAGAGGCGATCGAGCGGACGGATATTCGTTCAGTGTGACATTGGTCGTAGTAACTGCTGTACTCTTTAGAAATACGACCAAGCTATCTGCTAAATCTACGGCCTTGAGCGTTTCTCGCGTAGCGCTCAACCATATCGTATCACTCGACTTTGCGTCGATCGCTCGTTTATTCGGGTCGTATCGACTCATGCTTACGTCACATAACCTTCCGAGACGCTCGATTCCGAGCGAGCGATAAGGAGACGCTCGACTCCGAGCGAGCGATACTGTCGGTTTGGTGAAGCGAAAGTAATGCGATATCTGACTGCGACAGTGTTCAACGAAGCGGAACAATTACTAATGCTCCGGTTTCTCAAGTAGTGCATGATGGACGGGTATATAAGGGCGGTCGCGAGACGAGCAAATCACTTGCGATCCAGAATTGTCATCGAGCAGTCTTCACGTTATGGTAAGACGGTTTTACGTAACAAAAATTCATCTTAAATTTTAACATCGCGAGTCGGGGCTTTTCGTTTCGGGCGATCAACGCGAAACGACACACGGAATGAGGTCATTTTCGCGGCGACACGTTGAAGCGCTGCTCGGCCACCGAACATTAGAACAATACCGGGTTCAATCAGCGGGCATAAGCATCGTGGGGACCCTCACGCCGGGAAACGCGGCTCGTCCGTGCCCCCGGTCCGATAGTGAGTGCTAACTCGCCACGCTGGTGACGATGGTTTGTCGTGCTGCGATGGTTTTACGACAGTGAACGTTCGCCCGACGATGAACGAGTTTCACGTTGGCGCGTCGCGAATCGGGCTTTCGTATCGGGCGATCAACGCGAAACGTAAAATCCGATCTCAAAAAAAACATTCTGGATTGCAGGTACCTATTTGTAAGACTTTGTGCATATCGTAGCATAGATAAATTAATATACTTAACAAAAAAAACGTCGTCGTGATACGCGATAAGCCGTATCATTACATCGTAACGTTAACGTATAAATGTTAAGATTGGCCATAAGGAAAAAGTAAAAACTCTGATTTGCGCATTGCGATTTATTGTGACTAGTTGACACACGACCGACTGAACGACAATTTCCTCTGCACTCCTTTAATCATCCAATTCGTACAATCATCCGTCCGTTTTTGCTAGTCGCCGTCGCGAATATTCTTCGGTCGCGCTTTCACGTACGCGTCGTATCGTTGTACGAAACCGTGTCATCGTCATCAAAAACTTATATTTTCACATCCACCACAATCCATCATCTTTGGACTTGTCCGACACTGAACTTAACTTAACATAATAATAAAATGTCAACTAGTTCATGTACAAAGAGAAGCATGTGCAACTAGCTATTATCGCAGGTAGGCACAAAGAAAAAAAGCGTGCGCAATTAGTTCTTGTCACAGGTAGGCGCAAAACTGCGCAAAGAAGAAAAGCGTGCGCAATTAGTTCTTGTCGCAGGTAGGTGCAAAAATGCGCAAAGAAAGCGTGCGCAGTTAGCTCTTGTCGCAGGTAGGTGAAAAATGTGCAAAGAGAAGCGTGCTCATTAGCTCTTGTTGCAAATAGGTGCAAAAAATATGCAAAGGAAAGCGTGTAATCGTTCAGTTACATTTATTTTGTTCCAATTTGACAGAAACCTCTCTTTCTTTGCTCTACTGACCATTATCCTTAGCCACACATCATTCATTAACTGCCCGTTTTGCTCGTCGTCGCCGTCGCGAGGTTATCGTCTCATCGCGTTTCGCGTACGTGTTCGTCGCCGCACCGAATCTCGTATCATGCTTTATCATTAATACGATCCTTTATTCTTCCCATCTCCACCTCTGACATGTACGGATGATTATTATCGTACGGATGTGTGCCTTGAAACCGTTGTGAGAATACAAGACGCAACAAGTAGCTTTTATCGCAGGTAGGCGCAGCGTGCGTGAGAAAAAAAACAAGACGTAACAAGTAGCTCTTATCGCAGGTAGGCGCAGCGTGCGTGAGAGAGAGAGAGAGAACGACACACTCGCACATTCTTTTTTTTATTTTTGTTCCTATTTGACAGATTATCCTCAACCATCACAACTCATTCACTCATCCGTCCGTTTTGCTCGTCGTCGTCGCGAGGTTATCGTCGTCGCGTTTCGCGTACGTGGTCGTCGTCGCATCGAATCTCGTATCATGTCGCATCATTAACAAGATCCTTTTTTTCCTCCACACTCCACTTGATAGAAGATGTGTGCGATTGTACGAAGAAACAAATTGCTCGTTTTTTTGTATGACAAATGGCGCATTATTGAAACAATCGATACAGTGTGCTTGCGTACGATGGGTCCATATTTTTTACAGCTCGACAGGGTATACCCTCGAAATAATGCGCGAATCGACACAATCGGAACCTTGAACGCCTACCAAAAACAGTGTTCACTGTTCTGCCTTCTTTTCTCGCCGCGGTCAGGTAGGTAGGGACCCCAATGCAACTTCACTTTTTTTTAAGTTTCGCGCTCGATCTCGATCTGGCACGAACTCGTGCAATATCGTACGACCGAGCTGACGAACACTTCGGTACGTGTATGCGTCGAATGGACGTTTCAAGCACATATTCTTTTTTTCTACATTACCTCATCACTAGCTGCGTTATCATCGTTCGATCCGATGCGATTTCGAGCCATCGTCACGTGTCCGCATCGATACAATTCGCACGATTTGCGTTCGTGCGCATCGCACACTGTACGATTATACACGGCTTATATACCGTGAACAGAAACGCCATGATGGGTACAAACGGGGCAAAGATGTACGCGTTGAAGGTTTGCGTGCTGAATGTTGCGCCCACTACCAGTGTAACGTCTCGTTCTCCCTAAGGGTTACGATGGCTGTCCTCTATTTCTTTTAGGCCTACCTGCATTCATCGGCAATAACCTGGGACGCTGAGGGCTATGCCGAGAGAGGATCCGTACTTCATTAAAGTTGACGTTGCGACCTGAACGTTATTTATTACCTTTTCAATTAAAAGGTGGGAAAAGGGCTTAATCTATTCAAAACTAGTAGACGGCTACTAATGCTGTTAGTATATAATATATTTTTGATAATATGGGCAGAGATTACATAAGGTGAGTACATAAGCTATATATATTTATGTACATAAACGTGTGTGCGTGTGTGTGTGTGTGTAGTTGGTTGTGTTCGTAATAACGGTTATAATATAGAATATAGTGTATTACTACTACTTGATATTGACAGGAGTAACAAAATATAATGAAAGTATGTAATTGTTAAGTTCTGTAGATTTAATTAGTAAAAATTCTTCCCTCTCGCGGATTTATATTCTAATATAACTATAATAGGAATATATACATATATAAATATAAATTAGGAAACAGACCCATCTGGCGAACAGCCGTCGCGTCAAATGTAAAGCGATTCGGGAAAATTCCATAACAGGAAACAGTGCCCTGTTGTAAAAATCTATATCTGGATAGTGTTCGCCAAGTGTGTCCGTCGTCCCAGCTATAAAAATTTGAAACTCCGCGTTAACAAACCTTCAGTGAAACAAAGCAACTCAGAGCATTCCTGCTCTAAAACTTGAAACTTACATCTTCCCAATCCAAAACCATATGTGCCCAATCAGTCAACCAACAAAGCCTACTTCACTGATAGTCGTAAAATCTGATCCCAGCCTTTGATTTACGGCATTTTGATTTTTCCAGCCGGCCACTTGTATACATTTCTCTATCTCAAGAACCCACCACCTCCACGCTTGTCGCGCCTAACACATTCAGCCAATCATATATCCACCTAAAACTATGAGACACCCACGCTCCACCCTTTAACCCTTCCATATTCATATCTCCAAAAACTAACTGTCTCCTCCCACGATGTCTTTTAACTTTGCTAATGGCTGAGATTTTTCCCACTAAGACCAATCACCCCTTCCTCAAAGGCCATCTCTCTACCCACCCTGATAGCTTCTGCCTCCGATTATCACTATAAAAACCGCGGTAATCCGCCTCCGCGACACTACTTCTACTTCTACCATTACTTCTATTCTGAGAGACAGGAAAAAGAGCAGATTCACATTCACTTAGATTCTAGTCAAAGTCAAAAGTCAGACCTGTAAAAACACGTCCTTAGACTCAAATTCGTCTTCGGTTTTGTTTTGGCACTACACATACTCTTACGTCCTCTGTCTTATTTTTTTTTGGGGGACAAAAATAAAAATTTAGAATCAGTGCTATTGTGCCATAATTGGACAATTGGACGGGAGTCGCACAACCCATCCCAACCTACAGAGCAGGAGCCGCCTATCAACCGTTATATCTTGTTCATTTCTCGCATCCCAGGAACCAGTAAGTTACATTTTCTTTGCTTACTAACTCTTTACTCATATTCCTTCCTTTTTTTTTCATTTCCTCCTTCTTTCACTTCTCATACACACACACATACACATATACAGTCATTCATCAATTGTATTAAACCGCGCCGTAATTCATTTTGTTATTATACTCATTTTAATAAATCTGTTTATATTTCATTTTTTTTCCAATTGATTTCAAAATCACATATACCCTTCCAACTCATGGTCCTATCTCCGGTAAAGGGATTCGCGTCCCTGACCGAAAAACGGACCGCTCGTCGTACGTCGTCGTACGGTGCCCGAGTAAAGGGACCCGTCGGGTCCCTGACTCGTTCACTGACACGCGTGTACGAACGAGGTTCGCTTTACTCGCGAACGAAAGGGTTGCGTTCCTCCTCTAGGACGTAACATACCAAAATTTTGGGGGCTCGTCCGGGATGATAAGAGTGACTGTTGAAAAGGGGTATGAATACGCCGTCTAAATCTGATAAAGACGAGGTGGAAAAAACTTTCTGCGGAGCTGTCGAGAATACACCACTTCGTCGTCCTCGCGAGTTAGAATCATCGGAACAACTTCAACATACATTTACACCATTCGTGCCACACAACCAACAAACTACCACTAATACCACTGAAACATTTCCTGCTCCTACATCTGACGCCGATACTTCAACTATCCGGAAAATTTTGAGTGATATCCCACTTTCTCTCAGCGCATTTGGTATAACTCATTCACCTCAAAGAACTAATAAACCCCAGAGTCCTATCGCAGAAGTATCTGTCGAAGAAACTAGTTTTTGCGCTGAACCTACGCGGTATAAATCTTTTGATAATTCCTTATATTCTTTCCGTCTGGTTGTCACAGAAAGTGAAATTGATCCCAGCAGTAAACTTACGGTAAAAGATCTTACGGAACAAGGCAATCATAGAGAACAATCTAATTTAGAACTTATTACAACCACAGAAACCATGAACGATAACGTAGTAACAAATAACTCTTCCGCTACTTTACGATATGCCGTACAGACTGTTCTTTTCTTTGATGGTCAAAATCTACCTGTAGAATATTTTATAGAAGGATGCGAATTAGCAAAGTCCATGTTACCGCCCGAAAACGAAAAATATTTGACTAAAATAATTCAAACTATTAGGTACGCAACTAAGTTCTCGCTGTTTTTTTGATGAAAATGCAACTTTATTGTGAAAAAATGGTTACAAATGAATCATTCAAAATATTGCCCATCGCTAGCGACAACTTGTTCCCATCTTTCTGGCAGACCTCGAATACCGTCACGGTAGAAGTGTTCATCTTTTGAGGCTATCCACGAATCAAGCCATTTTGAGATGTCTTCATATGAGCGGAACTGCTGATTAGCCAGACCATGTGCCATCGAACGGAACAAGTAATAATCGGACGGCGCAAAATCTGGGCAATATGGCGGGTAGGGTAGGACTTCCCATTTGAGCGTTTCTAAGTAGGTTTTAACGGGTTTGGCAACGTGAGGCCGAGCGTTGTCATGCTGTAGAATCACTTTTTCGTGCCTCTGCTCGTATTGTGGCCGCTTTTCGCGCAGTGCTCGGCTCAATCGCATCAATTGAGTTCGATACCGTTCCCCAGTGATGGTTTCGTTCGGTTTCAACAGCTCATAATAAATAACACCGCCCTGGTCCCACGAAATACACAGCAAAACCTTCGCAGCGTGAATATTCGGCCGAGCCGACGACGTAGAAGCATGACCGGGCAGTCCCCATGATTTTGTTCTCTTTGGGTTGCTGTAATGAATCCATTTTGCATCACCCGTAACGATGCGATGAAGAAAAACCTTCCTTTTTTGCCGCTGGAGCAGTTGTTCACAGGCGAAAAAACGACGCTCAACGTCTCTTGGCTTCAAATCATAAGGAACCCAAGTTCCTTGTTTTTGAATCATTCCCAACGCATGCAATCGCTTGGAAATGGCTTGGCGGGTAACTCCTAATGCTGAAGCAAGCTCTTTTTGCATTTGGCACGGATCCTCATCGAGCAATGCCTCCAATTCAGCGTCTTCGAAGGTTTTTGGCCTTCCTTCACGCGAACGGTCGTCAACATCGAAATCACCGTCTTTGAAGCGACGGAACCAATCACGGCACGTTGTTTCACTTAGAGCAGCATCTCCGTAAACTTTTTGGAGTTCTCGATGCGCTTCAGCCGCCGTTTTTTTCGAATGAAAGAAGAAAAGCAACACTTCCCGCAAATGACGATTATTTGGCACAAAATAAGACATTTTCACACAACCAAAAGTATATGACGCAAAAACAAAATCACTAATGTGTCAAAGCGGTTTGTTTACCATATGTCTAAGCTTGGTTCATGACGTTTTGGTTATGTCACAATCGACCAGCACTTACTACTGGAGCCATCTCTTGAAAAACAGCGGGAACTTAGTTGCGCACCTAATAGATTAACTGGCGACGCTCGTCATTCTGTGCAAGACCAGGATTTCTCGCGGATTAATCAGTTAACAAATTTTTTGAAACATGTATACGGCTCTTCTAAAAGCTTAATGCAATTACAAGTTGAATTAGGACGAAATTACCAACGGGCCGATGAAACGGTACTCACATATGCAAACAGAACGAAAGCAATAGGCAAACGTATATTAGAGGCACACCGAACCACGAATAACGGAGCAATAGATCGCTCTTATAAAACATCATTAGAAAATGAATTAGTTCACAGTTTCATCAGAGGGCTGAAGCCTGAAATAGAGCAAAGAATTGCCAGAAATTTAGATGTAACCGCAACTGTAGAAGAAGCTTTAAGAATTGAAAAAGAATTACGGGATATTTCGAAATACGTGGGTTGCAAGGTTTTCAAGTCAATACAGATTTGTGTCAAATATGTAAGAAATCCGGTCACACAGCAGATAAATGTAACCTAATATTACAAAATACAACAAAATCCTTGGGGACCGAAATCTTAGTCTGCCAAATTTGCAAAAAACGGGGCCATAGTGCAGATAAATGTAGATTCCGAGAAGCTATCGGACAAAAGCCGGTAAAAATTGTACAAAGCGATTTCGTCTCATGCCAAATATGCTCTAAACCCGGTCATTGTAACGTCCTGCGACGTTCTCTCCACCATATCATTTTTTCGCCTCTACATTAAAAGGCCAGCGAGACATATAGGTAGATTCAACCATAGAGGGTAATTGTTACTATTAAAATTTATCGATAAAAGTTCATATCTTTTAAAATAATAATAATTTTAGAAAATCGCGCGGTGCGATTTAAGGCTCCTTCAAAGTATTACAAATTATGTCCTAATAAAATTTCTGTAAAATCGATAGTTTAGAAGTTATGGCTATTTGAATGTCTCGACCAATCAGGAAAAGGCATGTTTTTCTCAGTAACTATAAGGCCTAGAAGAAAAATCTTAATTGCTAACAATAGCATTAAAAGACCTCTATTTAACGACCATATTAACATTTTGAAAAACATTAACAATTAATAAGAAACCAACAATGTTACTTACCAGTAGACTTCAGAAAATTATAAAATTCATACGCAGGGACTATTGGGACATCAGTAATGCGTACCTTCCGTGAAAATTAAGAAAAGTCAATTTAAAATATTTTTAACACCTACGTACATAGAGAACATTTTAGTGAAACATAAGCAAATGTCAAAACCTCAGAATATTAATTACAAAAGGAAATAATGCCAAACGAAAACAATTAATTCTTGCCCACAAACAGAGAATCCTTCTGACAGTACATTCTGAAAATTTGGTAATTTTTACTTAAAATTTAATAAACCTCATTTATTTAAGTTCAGGGGTCGTTTAAATACCCTATTTAGCTTGGAAATCCACCATTTTTGCCTTGGTCACGTTTAAATACTTTATTTAATTTAATTTAAGCCTTCTGTCCACATTCAAGCTCCTCTTAAATATTGCACTCTTTTAAATTCGTTCGTACAGTACAACGGCTTGAACTCATCACTAATAATAAAAATTAATTGTTCATCGAATCTTCTATTACCATAAGCTTCTATAAGGTCTAAAAGTCGGTAATTTATACATAAGAACCGTTTATAACAATTGTTAATTAATTACCGACGCCAATAATAACGAAACCTACCCAAGGGATCTATCTTACCGACATACGTAAGTAGAGAGCCCTATGGTAGAACTCAGCCTTGCCGAGAAACATTAATTTAACAACAGTAATAATAAGGATCCCTGTAATAAGAAATCCTAAGTTTCCAGTTAACAATATTATAAATCTCTACACTCTAAAACCCACTGTTAACAATATGCATTTCTTATAATAATTCTTAATAACCACATTTAAACATTAATAACAAATATCTCTTTTATTATAACACATGCATATTGTCTTTATAAAAATCATAACTAATTAACATTATAACTTTCTATTACACTATTCATATAATACTAAATTAGGCGTATATTATAACCTTAAGAACCACACATATATAATATTAACCATTTCTTTTTATTAAATTATAATATTATAAGGCATAAATAATTACGCGCACATATAAATTAATAAGTCAGACTGGCGACAGGAAGTCTCAAAGATAAGGCACGCACGCAGCCGGGCCACCGAAGGTGCTCTGGAATCCCCGAGTAACCCGAGCCCATATCAGGTAACATAGGGCATCCTGTTGACCACGCTCCTTATCACATCCGGCGGCGCGCCGAGATATCTCGATGCCCCGTCAGCATCACGCCACTCAGTCCCACTCTGAAAAACCTTGAACGCTCCTACTCTGGATCCCTCTCGTATAATCCCATTACTCCTACCATATAGCCTACCCCACTCTTGAGTTCCATTGTCCGGACCGAACGAGGCCCCGGGAGCAGCTCCCACCGCAGAGTCGACATCGGAAGTTCATACAGTACAGACGTGCCTCTTAGGAGAGCCTCCAAGACATCTTTGTTAATTTGACGCAAAGAGGAAAAGTGTCTCTGAGCGACCGTGCCACCACGGACAACGGTCGTCTCGCATAAGAGCCTCTTCCTACGCTCCTTCAGAGCCTTTGCCTTGTGCTATTCAAAATCTGGAAGATTTCTTAGGAAACTTGCCAGAACATCCACGGTGTTTTATAATACTCAAAGTGTGCGGATAAGTCGACTCCCCGCTCGAGTTGTGCCGTGGCTAGAGTGGTCCCAACAGTATGAGAGTATTCTGGAATAAAAAAAGCCTGTTCTTTGAGATTTCTCTGCAAAAGTCTGAGCTACTGAAATAAATAGTAAGTATATAATATTTTAATGCACAACACTCACATACACCGCGTTTCGCGCAAGTGAAATACAATCGCGATCTAAGCCTTAGGAACATTGTTACGCGAGTGAACCAGTGACGTTTCACCATACGCCAAGTCGAATTATTTAACAGATACCATAGCGTCACGCTGAAATTTTCGTTCATGTCGGTTCGTAACTGCCTTACATAAGGACCATTCATTATAATCCGAATAGTGTATTATCTACGTTTAGTTTGTCAAACCGCTCTTAGAATTTCGTTCCGATTTCCTTAGGATACGCTATACAAGCTAGTATATATATAAAGAGAGAGAGAGAGACAATCTTCAGATTCTTCTTTTTCTAAATCGTGATTACGAAACCCCAGTGTCTGTCAACGCAGTGAACTACGCTCACACACTTATTATTCCCTTTCCATTCCTCCTTGCGGGCGCATGACATCGGTGCTAAGCACAGGGTTACGCGCGCACGGCATCGGTGCCAAGCACAGAGCCGTATTGGTATAGTCAGAATCCTTATCAGCAGTGGCATCCCACCACTCTGACATCGTCTCCAGGCGGATTCCTTACGCCGGAGACTCTGCTTTGAAAATCTGCTTACTCCAACCTCCTAGGCCTTCACCTCGTTAATAGACATTGAATAAAAATAAAAATTACAATTATCTCGTAACAAGGACTCACAGAGACGTTCCTTCATGTTAGCCTTCTATCTATCTCTCTCATTAGCTATTTTAGTTATAAGACATTTATATGCCTTTATAATTTCATGTATAATTATGTACTTGATATAATATTCCCACTGTTTCCACTGTAACCTGCACTTGCACATATAAAATATACTGCGTTCTGCTATTACCATTACCCGTAAAGACTATTCTATATTAAACAATCAAGTTACTAAGGTTTCAGATTAATAATATTTTTACAATCTCATTGTTTATTTAGACGAAAGTATATTCTTAATAACGACAAGATCTTGACATTATCCATTATAAAAGCTGGAATAATATAAATCATTTCATGAAGTGCATCCTTCCCCACCCACATATATATATGTATATGCATTTATTGAATTGTAACTGATTTTATTGTGTATGTGTAGACGTGTGCCATTGCATCGGCATACGCCTTAATTACCTCACTGTGTTACTTGCTATTGTACAATTCCATTAAAATCACCGATTCTCTTGTACAACGAACATATGCCATTGCATCGGCATACAATCCTTCAATATTTTCTACTAAGCATTTTAATTTTATGCAGCATCCTTGTTTTATCGGCAGCCTTTTTCCTCTTATTCGAGCATTTTCTTGAAAGGAAGATATTAAGCATTCATAAATCTTTGTCCTTTTTATTCAGTTACTTAAATCAATTGGTGCCATAACATCTCTTGCCAGAGGAATTTATAGTTCATTAACCATTAAATCTGAATCTTACATTATTAAGCATAGATCTTGCTCACTTTTAGGGAAGCGCCTTACTGGAGCTACCCGCCTCTATCCTTGTCCAGACTGAGGAGCGCCTTACGGGTGCCTCTCGGCTCAAGCATCCTATCCATCCCGTCCAACTCATAAGACCACCCCTTTTCCATCAAGATCAGGAAATTTAACTTGTGAATTAATAACCTGTACAGTGCTTAGCATCCTTCAATCTCAGGGGCGCAGCTGACAGCCGCCACCCGCCTCAATTATCCTTCTCCTACAATCCGCATAACCTAACCCTGCCAAAGCATGGTAGTAAGCATTAATTATTAGTACTTTTACAGTACTCTGGCAACGGATAACTAAAGTCACAAGAGTCTTTTTCACTCAATAATTAATTTTATCAATTGCTATTTTAACTTGTCCGACCAAAAATGTTATTCTTAAACTCAATCCGTTAGATGCCAAATAAACATCGCGGGGGCGTTAAACAGAAGGCAAGGCAGCTACGTAAGGAAGCTTGCCGACGAGCGGCCCTGTTGTCTCAACACATGGACCCCACCAAACCCCGTATAATACAAGATATCACGGGGCACGATCTAGTTCCTCCATCGTACATCAAGTTTTTATTACAAAACAGACTCATAAGCACATTTAAATACGCTCCACGTCCATTACATTCCGCACAAAGACACTTCATTCCGGATTCGCATTCTTTACCAAGCTCTTACAGGGCTCACACGCGCAACCCTCGGCTGGTTAAACAGCGTTCGACGACAGAAACTCTAGACATAGAATTGATAGATTTAACACAGGACGACACTTTCAACAACAAGACAGCCACCTACATTTACCAACTGGAGTCCTATTCTCTCACTGGAACTCCTCGCAAATTACCGTACCACCTTCATTACTTCCACCGGGCAGGATAACTGTACATTTTCTCAACACTTCACTGTAACTCATTACTAGCAGCTATATAATGTAAACCACATTTGTATTCATTAATTATATAACTATAAGTATTATCACTCATTTATATCACACTTTTAACTATCATATTGTCTCACTGTTAAATAAACAATTGTTTAGTCTCTATTCCTATCAATAGCCATAATCTTTATATCACCTACAATCACCATATTTCCCCCTTTCACCATCTGTCCGGAAAAGCTCTCGGCATCCCAGGCAGTGCCGGTGTAAGCAGGTAGGCCTAAATAAATAGAGAGCAGGCGGATCACGATCCCTAGGGAGACGCGAGACGTTACACAACAACAACTTTTGGTGGCAGCGGTGGGATAGGCCAAATTTCGGAATAGGGGGAACATTTTACGTTTCTTACACAACCTCTTAGGAGCATCCTCTTGTTTACCGTTGATCCTAGCCTTATCTCTAGAATACGTTGATAACTTTTTGTATATACTTAGAACGTTCTTCTTTTAGGAGTTAGAATTTTCTTACAACCCTCGTACATTTAGGTGAAACTCGTGGGGTTTCTCGAACTCTTAGGAGCATTTCTTTTGCATAATATAGTTCGTAGTTTCATTTCGCAATGGCATATCATACGCGTTCAAATAAATCTTTGTCCGGGACGGACAAGTCGCAATCAGAATCAGAAGAACAGGGACAGGCCCTGACAGCGATCGAGGTAGACATTCTTACCAAACGCATGGGCGAAAAGGAGAAAATTATACGTGAACAAAGCGAAGCCCTTCAGGCGCAACAGCTAGATTTAGAAAGACGACAAGCAGAAATTGAAGCACGGGAATCGACACATCTAAGCTCTCCTACCGACATATTAAATTTAGTCAAACTAATAGAAATCATGCAACGGGATTTAGCGAGTCTCAGAGAAATACCCTCACACATACAGCATTTAGATAGGCAAGTAGCTTCCTTGCAAAGCCAACGCGAACACACTAACGCACGCACTCCACAAGTGAGTCCTCGACAGGCATCTCCGCGTCATCACGAACCAACCACGTGCCCTCCTCCTCCAAATTCACCTGTTGACGCCCCATTTATTCGTTTGAAAGATATAGCTGATTCAATTCCTAAGTACGATGGACAACGGATGTCCGTATTCCAATTTTGTAAAACATGCGAGAGAGCACTCGATTTAATACCCACGTCACACGAACCTTACCTATGTCAACTAATTTTAAGTAAACTGCAAGGACACGCATACACTGCTGTAGAAGGCTCACGTTATGATAGCGTCGCGGAATTATTGCAAAAATTAAAATTAATATTCGGGCCAAATAAATCTCTCAATCAATATAGAGGCGAATTAGGCAATGCGTATATGAAGCCTCAAGAATCAATTTTTGATTATATCGCGCGGATAAAAGAATTACGCACAGCCATTTTAGACTGTGAATTAGTACAAAACCGACACTTAGACAGATGGATAATCGACACTGTAGACAGGGACACATTAGAGAGTTTTGTCAATGGCCTACCGTCTGATTTACTAATTCGGGTTAAACTCGAGGGATACGAAGACTTAGAGGAGGCCTTTACTAAAGCCATACAATTATCTAAAACACTAGAGACTGAGACAAGTAGGCGCAAATCTTCTTTTCCAAATCGACCACTCCCTTTAGCGCGACAGGACACAAACCCCTTCAATTCGAGCCCTCAATTTAACCCCTCCTATCAAAACAATCAACCTCGCCAAATACTGCAGCGATCGCCAATCCCCTTCGTGAAACCTCTGATTCCAGGGCAACCAGGTCCCAATGCCCCTTCACTTATTCTATGTCGCTATTGCAAAGCCCCCGGACACATAATGTCCGAGTGCCGTAAATTAGCTTATAGGCGGTCACTAGAAAATACAAGCACGCCCGCGCAAGCCGCCGCTCCGGAAAACGCGACCCGTGTCCCGGTCCAGAGCGATGCCCGCCGCGACACGGAACAGACAGGGCGTCCTATTCAAAAGTTGGTTCAATTTCAGGAGGCACCCGGAACCTCCAACGCATAAATTTAAATACAATCTCAGGAGACGTCCCGAACGTCATGCTTTCGTCGCCGAATCTTAACAAAACTGCTCTTTTTATGATCGACTCAGGATCCGCCGTGAACTTAATTCGACGCGATCTTTTAGACCTGGCGTGCACGTAAATAATGACGTACAATTGACTCTACAAGGCATCTCACCTAAACCGATAATTACCATGGGATGTCTACAAATTACAATTCTCGGGAAACTTACTAACTTCCACGTGCTGCCAGATGAATTTCCTTTTAGAGAACACGGAATCTTAGGAAACGAGTTCTTTAAACAACACAACGCAAGTATCGATTATCACAATAAACGCGTCCGGTGCGAACAAATTAGTATACCTTTCATAGAGGAGAATCCTTTGTGATACAACCACGTACCGTCGCTCCTTTCCACGTCATTATTTCTAACCCTGAGAAATCCAGTGGTTATATTCCTCTCCTGAATGTTGCACAGGGAGTTTATTTAGGAAACGCCCTTATTTCTAATTCTAATGGCAAAGGCCATCTTCCTATATTCAACACCACAGAATACAGACACACTATTCCAATTCCGGTAACGGAACTTCAAGATTACGGTACACCGGATATCGCGGAAATCTCTCACCTAGGTATAGATTTACTCCGCGATGCAGAAGCCACAGGTCCTCTTGGTGCCGTACATCAGGTTCCTAATTCCGATCTCGTTTCTTCTACTCTTTTACACACTCCGGATACGCAATCGAGCGAACGTTTAGGCACGTCACCCGGCTGCGGTGCCGATGATATTTTAGAATGTCGCACGGCCTCAGGTCCTCTTAAACGCACACGTACACCGGATACCACGGGAAGGTCGTACTCAGGTACTGACGCGATCCGCGGTGCTGACGCCTCTTGCAGACAGGCGAATGCTACAGGTCCTCTAGAACACACATCCTCACAAGTTAAACACTTTAAATCTCGTTTTAATTTCGTGAATCAAATAAACACAACGGATACACAGTCAGAACCTTGCTTAGGAACGGTAAATGTCTGTGGTACCGGCGATACCTTAGGGCATCCCTCGGTCTCTGGTCCTCTGTCTCATGCACACCGCCCACTCAATTCCAATTCCTGTAATAATTATTCTCACTGTTTATCGGATACGCACGCGACTAGTAACTTAGGTACAATCGTTTGCGGTGCTGTTGATGTACTAGAGGTCTGATACGGCCGCTGGTCCTCTTCATCTCGCAACGCGCGAATTCTGCAACTACTACGTCTCTCTCATCTCAATCGCGAAGAAGCACGGAATATTGAGAAACTAGTACTAAATCACGCTGATAAGTTCCACATTCCCGGTGAAACCTTAGGGATCACCAACGCCGCGCATCATTACATAGTTACAACAGACAATGCCCCGGTTCACGTAAAACAATACAGATTCCCTCCCGTCCATAAAGAAGAGGTAGACAAGCAGGTGACCGATTTACTAAAAAATAATATTATCGAACACTCTACTTCCCCTTATAACTCTCCCTTGTGGATAGTTCCTAAGAAACCAGATTCGAATGGAAACAAACGATGGCGCATGGTAATAGACTATCGCCTGTTAAACGAAAAAACTATAGGAGACGCTTATCCTCTTCCGAATATTACTGATATTCTAGATCAACTCGGTAGTGCAAAATACTTCTCTGTTCTTGATTTAGCGTCAGGTTTCCACCAAATCCCTATGTCTTCTGAAGACGCTCCCAAAACCGCCTTTTCTACTCCTTACGGGCACTATCAATTTAAGAGAATGCCATTCGGTCTTAAGAATGCGCCCGCAACCTTTTCAACGGCTGATGGACAATGTACTATCAGGCCTTCAAGGCAACGAATTATTCGTTTATATGGACGACATTGTTATTTACGCTAATTCCTTGCATGAACACGAAATCAAATTCAATAAACTAATGAATAGATTACAAAAGGCAAATTTGAAACTACAACCTGACAAATGCGAATTTCTACGCCGAGAGGTAGCATACTTAGGCCACATAAATAGGATCCGACGGTGTTCGACCGGATCCGGAAAAGATAAAATCTATAAAAGAATTCCCTACCCCGCGCACTCAAAAGCAAATTAAAGCAATTTCTCGGATTGGCCGGATACTATCGACGATTTATACCTGATTTCTCGAAAACTGCTAAACCTTAACGGATTTATTGAAGAAAGATAAGAATATATATGGCGCCCCCAATTCAACAACACGCGTTCAACATCCTTCGAGAATCCTTGGCTCCATCCTATACTCCAATATCCAGATTTCACAAAACCTTTTAATCTTACAACTGATGCGTCTGGCTATGCCATCGGAGGCGTTCTTAGTCAAGGTCCTATCGGACAGGATCTTCCTATTGCTTACACTTCACGCGTC
>NW_020230287.1:0-27500 GCF_003227715.2 Harpegnathos saltator
TCTCTCTCTTCTTCTCTCTCTCCTTCTCCTCTCTCTCTCTCTCTCTCTCTCTCTCTCGGCTTCCTCACTCTCTCTCTCTCTTCTCTCCCTCTCCCTCTCCCCTCCCTCCTCTCTCTCTCTCTCTCTTCTCTCTTCTCTCCCTCTCCTCTCTCTCCTTCTCGAGCAGTCGCGCGCGTGCTGAAAACTGCAGAAACTGACCGAGACGGAAGTAGAGCGGCCTGCAATCAATGATCGCAAAAAGGATGCTTAGACCCAATGTTTCTCCGATATATGGAAAAAGCATGTACGAGGGTAAGGTTATATATCACTTGCGTCGTGAGCTGAGCGTCGAAAAGAAACGCAAAGCAATCCGTCGCGGTGCAGCTGACGACGCCGCCAGAGGAACATTTTCTCCCGAGAGCGTAACTCACGACCCGCGCGAAATTCCGATCGCCGACACGGTGTCCCGCCGCCCGAAAAATGAATAATCCGTGAAGCAGCGGCGCGGAATTATACTCCGCAGTAGGTTTTGTTACGGATGGCCCCATAAATTAGTCGACCACGTTCCTGGCGGCAACCCCGGTGGAAGGGTGAGAACAACCTTGCCAAGCCCCAAACCCCGTCCGTTGCAGGCGTAGCTTGTGAGCGCGACCGGTTGGGTGGGGTGGGGTCTGAAATTTTGTAGCTTAGGCAGAGAATTAGACCGAGAGGATGAGCACACGAAAGGTGAAGGCCTGGCGATATTAAAGATCGAAAGAGGAACAAAGAGTGCCGAGATGGAGAAAGGAGGTGGAGAGAAGAGAGAAAGAGAGAGAGAGACAGAGAGAGAGAGAGATACGAGAGAGAAAGGAGAGAAGAGAGGGAGAGATGAGAAGAAGAGACGAGGAGAGAGAGAGAGAGAAGAGAGAGAGAGGAGAGAGAGAGAGAGAGAGAGAGAAGAGGGAGAGACGAGAGAGAGAGAGAGAGAGAGAGAGAAGAGGAGAGAGAGAGAGAAGACAGGAGAGAGAGAGAGAGAGAGAGAGAAGAGAGAGAGAAGAGAGAGAGAGAGAGAGAGAGAGAGAGAGAGAGAGAGAGAGAGAGAGAGAGAGAGAGAGAGAGAGAGAGAGAGAGAGAGAGAGAGAGAGAGAGAGAGTACCAGACGAGAGAGAGAGAGAGAGAGAGAGTACCAGCACGAGAGGGGAAACACGGAATGGCGGCAGGAAGCTAGAGGAGGTGGAGAAGGAGGAGGTCGACGACGATAAGAGGTAAAGCAGGAGAAGGAAGAGGAGGTGAAGGAGGAGGAGCAGGAGGTGGAGGAGCAGGAGGAGGAGGGCGATCGAGAAGGGAGCCAAGCAACCTGCACCCGGCAACAGCCCCCGACCTCGGAAGAACTAATCATTAACCTCCTTTCACCCTCCCTCGAATGCCGCTCTAACTCGACCACCTTCGCTTCACTTTCACCTGCGTCTCTCTCTCTCTCTCTCTCTGTCTCTGTCTCTCTCTCTCTCTCCCTCTCTCGCTCTCCACCCTCGCCCGCTTCTCCAGCCTTCCGCTCGCGCGCCCCCACCTCGCCGCCCTCCCTGCCCTTCACTCTCACTCTCACCCTTCCTCCGCCGCGTTCACCTCCCTTTCCCTTTCTTCCACCGATCCTCTCTCCTTTTCCTCCCTTCTCGCCCCGAGCGCCATCGTTTTCACTCCTTTCTCCTTCAGCCACCCACGCTGCGCCGCTGCGGGTGTTTACGATTACGATTACTCGCTCTCACTTTCGCCGCTTTCCCTTCACGGTTCCTCTCGCCTTCGATTTCGCCCGTCCTATCGACCTCCAAACCCCGTCGCTACTTTTCGGCCCATCCACCCACCTTCGGCTGTACGCTGCGCGACGCGATGCTCGAGAACGTCGCGCTCTTAAAGTCGAGGCTCTCTCTCCTCTCCTCGCCGACGGGATGCACATCCCGTGCCGCAGGCAAAGAGGGAGAGAGAGCGCGGCCGTTATTCGCGGCGTTATTATTTCTTCGAGGGGTGTCGCTCGTCGTTGCGTAATATCGAAGAGAGGAAGAGAGTAGATACCGTGCGATGGACACCCTTTCCCTCGCCGAGGGGTTCGATCTCAGTCGTCAGAGTTGAGGAGTAGTATGATCCCCGTAAGGCGCGCGCCGGCGACCGGAGAGAATTTTCAAGAACAGTCCGCTTTACCCCGATGAATTATTCAGCCGCCGCGACGCTCGCGGACTTCATCTCGGTATGAAAAATGTACAACTATCGTGACCAATATTTTAACGTAAAATCAACGAAAGTCGTAAATGCACGCGCGCGTGCGAGCGTGGGGCCGCTGGGGGTTGCTCGTAACTTGTTCCTTCGATGGACTCGTATGGAAGAATGTCGTTCGCGCGACAGCCGTTCTTCCTAATCATGACGCCTCCCAATTATATTTATACATCGGGGCGAAAGTGCGACGCGCGCCGAGGGGGAAGAATGCGCGTCCCCCGACGGCGATAATCCTCGATTTAAATAATTCAGTGGCTGGTCGAAGAGGACGGCTGACGTTCGCACAGGTATCTTCGCTGGCAATCGATGTGGCACGGGAAGTTCGACGTCGAAAGTACGAGCGGCGTACATACCAAATTACTCCATTTTCTAGGACTACGCGGCAATTGGCCTTTATCCACCACCGTATCTTGATTTATGCGCCAAGTTCCGAGACGATAGGATCGCGCGAGCCGCCGAAGCAAGGGTGGCAACATGGCGTAGAAAAATAGAGAGAGCGAGAGAGAGGGAGAGAGAGAACACAACGCGCCCGGTAGACAAAACGACGAACGAGTTGGACGAGGCCGTAGAGGAGGGAAAAACGATCGGGTCGCGAGCGAGCGGCGACGACGAGCGGAAAGAGGAAGGAAGAAGGTGCGTGAATACATGAAAGCGATAAATTAATTCGAGCAAGTAGAAAATGAAGCCTCGACCTTACGCGCGACCGACGCACGTATCGATTCATTGACGCGAAATGAGAAAGACAGCCCCCGCTCGTGCTCCCGCATATTCCTCTTAACGAGCCGCAAAGAAAAGCGTCTCGGCCTCGACGGGCAGAATTTCAAGGTCGTTCGCGCTCGACGACAACTTCACCCCCGCGGTTTGCAGCGAACGGTCGCGACGCAGCTCCGAAAGTGCATCACCCCGGCATTTCTCAGCTACCTCCTCGATCGCTCAGAACCGACCGTGAGAGACTTCTCTCATTGGCTCATGAGCCACTTTTTATCGACATCGACAGAAGAGAGATTGGCGCACAATCGCGCTGCTGCTGATCGGCGAACGAACGTAGATATCGCGTAGCAACCCCGTGAAAGGTGGAAGATCTTCCAGGGTGAACGATTCGCGCGGCACGATTCTGGCCAAGTACGCGGCGGAGCGACGCGGCCGCGTGCGAAGGTCGGAGTCAGTAGCAGAAGGGTGCGCACGGTGGCAGCCCAAAAGCAAGGGAGGGGTTCGACGGGGGGGCGAGGAAGGGGGGAGGGGCAGGCGAGGAGGAGAGGCAAGATGCAACGCACATCTATTGATTCTCCTCTAGTATGAAGGCCCGCGTGCTGCGGCGGGGTCCCGCTGTCTCACTCACTCTCTCTCTCTCTCTCTCTCTCTCTCTCTCTCTCTCTCTCTCTCTCTCTCTCTGACCCTTTCTCTCCTTCTCCCTCTCTCTCTCTTTCTTTCGTCGAACGGCACACGCAATTTCGCGTGCGCGTACGCGCGGGCGCGATGGAGAGAACGAGTGCGTTCGGTGGATGCAGGGCACAAAGCAGCATGAGAGAGTCTCTCGTCCTGCGCCATCGGAGGCAACGGCGAGGAGAAGAGGAGGAGGAGAGAGAGAGAGAGAGAGAGAGAGAAAAAGGGAACTGGATCCTGCTCTAGAGCAGAGACAGCTCCCTTCCGCGCGCGCGTATGCGTACGCACACATTCTCTCTCTCTCTCTCTCTCTCTCTCTCTCTCTCTCTCTCTCTCTCTCTCTCTCTCTCTCTCTCTCTCTCTCTTTCTTTCTCTCTCCCCCCCTCTCTCTCCTCTCTTCTCTCGCCGCGTTTTCTCGTTCACTGACGCATAAGAATTAGAATGCCAGGCTATTTGCATTGCAACCCGCGTCCGCTCTACTCCCGGGCGTTTGCACTTGCAACTTTCTTGGAGATCTCTCTCCCGGCCAGGGTAACGATCGTCTTTTGCGAACAACGGGTACAGTCTCGGCCAGAAAAGGAAGGTTGCAAGAGCTGAGCCGAGGGCGATGGGAGAAAGAAAGAAAGAGAGAGAGAGAGAGAGAGAGAGAGAGAGAGAGAGAGAGAGAGAGAGAGAGAGAGAGAGAGAGAGCGAGAAGGAGGGAGGGAGCGAGGGAGGGAGGGAGAGATCTCCTCAGTCGTCGTATCGGCTGATCGATCGACGGCGAAATATTAGAACGCGCGAATATAGCAGAGATAGCAGAAAACGGAAACACGCGCGCGTCGCGTTTCGACACTTGTGTGTCACGCGTTTCCCCTACACACACACACACACACATACATACATCTCGATGTATGATACATGCACCTATATATAATTTCCACCTCTTTCTCTCCCTCTGTCGCCCGATTCGGAGTTCATTATGCGAATACTCCGTTTTTCTCTGCAGACCGCGAGGTGTCACCCGCGGGAAAGACTTGACAGAGGCGACATCGAGCGCGGCGCACCCGTAATGTAGAATTCCAGCTCGCCAGAGAATTCGGTATCTCGCTAATTAATAAAATTCAAGCTCGCCGATTCGCCGGCGTTCTCGCTCGTACGCAAATCTGGCAGTTACCGATGCAGTTGCCAAGCAGATTGATCGAGGCCCAGAGATGACCGTGTTTCGCCGCGTGATCTCCGCGATCGTTGCCGCGTGTGACGCGAATATAACGCAGCATTTCGTATAAAAAAGCTTTATTTGCATAATCGGCGAGCGAGAGGTTAGCGGCCGCGCGAGAGAGCTACCGCGGGAATGCGACTCGTGTTGCCGCGAGAGCTCCGGGACCGTTAGCGCGATGCAAAGCCGCACGATTCGAATGTGCGCGAAATTTGTCGTGCGGGATGACCCGGGAACGTGCAGACACACACAACGCACGCAGAGCTCGCCGATGCTCTCTGTTACCAAACAAGGCGCGAGGTGCCAAGTACAGGTAAGCCACAATCCGCGAAGCTCATTGAACCATTATGTCCGCGACCCGGGGACGCTCACTATTATTCCAGATACATCGTGTACAATTGTGTGTTCCGCGAGAGAACCGTTCCTATTTTGAATTTAGCAGCGTCTCGCCGTCCGTAGACGAGCGCCTCTAACCCGGCCGCGGAATTTCGAATGCGCGGCTCTCCAAACGAAGTCGTTAAAAAATAGAGATGTGCGAACTATTCGAATTCGAATCCGAATAATTCGAAAATTTCGAATCGAAGATTCAATTACGAGTCAAATATATTAGCGTGCATTATATTTGCATGCATCAAGTACAAAACGAGACATCTGGGCCTGTATGTTTGAACCCTTAACTTGTAATTAACTTAATTTATAATTAATAACTTAATTATAAATTACTTTAAATATTTAAATATATATTTTACTTTAAGATGATATTACAATATCAATATCCCTTTTCATATTAAAACCTTCCATCATTATGTGCATGTTTAATAGTCATGTTAAATTTTTTAATGATTCGACTCGATTCGAATTCGAATGAAATTTCATAGATTCGATTCATAGATTCGATTCGAATTCGAATTAAAAAAATGAGATGCCATTCGATTCGATTCGACATAAAAATTCTTGATTCGCACATCTCTAGTAAAAAACAAAGGTACCGCGGTACCAAGGTACTTTCGGAAGGCGACGGCGGCGGCGGCGGCGGATGCGATCATCCATCCAGATGTTTAAATCGATATTAGTGTGCCTTCGCCTATTTGGAGTTCATCGCCTCTTCCTACCGTACTATCACTTCCAAACGTATGAGCAAAAAGATTAAATCATAATGTAAAATTCAAATTTAACTTTCCATATATGTGACAGAGTCGAGCTGTACGGAATTGCGCGCGGGTACTTCGACGAATATACGCGCATCCCTTGTAGAAATTTATTACCGGCTGTAATAATTTGGCCAATAATAATAAGTCATTTTATTTCCCGCACGAATAATTATTACAGCAAATTTATTACGGTAATAAATTTCTGTTAGGGATATAACATCCACGGCATGATGTTCGAAAATATCAAGACATGAAGCATCTCTCTCCCTCTCTCTCTTTCTCTTTTTCTCTGCTCCCCCCCTCTCTCTCTCTCTCTCTCTCTTTTCTCTTACACGAGTCCTCCGACATGAAATATTGCGATAACGATGCAGCGAGCTGATCGCGGTAAAACTTGTCCGAGCAGGAATATATTACGAAAGCGAGCGTCCGCTCAGCTGCCAATTGTCGTTGGCGCTCTCGCGCGATTAATGTTATTGTTATCGACGCAGCGCGAGGTGTGTACCGGCTCTCGAGCGTCTTGAGAAATGCCACGAAGGAGAATGCGATATCAACAGCCCGGAGTGGCCGAGAGAAAGAGAGAGAGAGAGAGAGAGAGAAAGAGGGGGAGAGAGAGAGAGAGAGAAAAGTCGCGACTGACTGACTTGCTTGCGAAAAAAGCGGTAAGCTCTTGCTTACTGGGACGCGAGAGCTGAAAACTTTATTCCAACGGCGTGTGGAAACTCGCAAAAACTGGAGCAACGGCTCGCGCCGCGCGCGCGCGCGGGTCGTACCCCGCGTTAAATTGAATTTGGAATGAGCTCCCTCCTTCCCGCTGCCCGCCCCGTGCAGATCCTTCTGCTCGCGCTTAGGAGAACTTATTACGCCGGATTTCACGCAACGCCAGTGAAATATTCGCCAACGTCCGCCGCGAGACCCTCCTCGCTACACCAAGCGGTCGCCGCACTACTTTTCGAGAATGGAATAATTTTACTCCTCCGAGAGAGTACCCACGACCGACTGACAAAAATGTCCACGAGAGAGAGAGAGAGAGAGAGAGAGAGAGAGAGAGAGAGAGAGAGAGAGAGAGAGAGAGATATTCAATTCGTTGATTAGCCAGACCGAGCGTCAAATTTGCATTCCATTCTTCTTTTCTTTTACGGGTTAATCATTCGCTCGGATAGTCATCGTGCGCCACGCCTGTCAACGTCGATGAACGAATGACCCGAAGACGCGGCAATGATACTCCATACAGACCGCGACGCGGAACGATGTATCGAAGTGAAGCGACGGATGAGTCGGCCGGGCGCGAAACGCAGGCACGTCTCGACTTTCATTTGTTGCTCCGTCGTGTTTATGTTGCTTTAAAAGTCGTCGCGTTATCGCGAGTAAAAAGTCCCGCGGCGTGCGTCGCGAGGCAAAGTCGACCTTGCTCTGCACCGGCCGCGAGTGCCGGTCGTTCGATCGTTCCGTTTTACTCTCTCGCGATGACACGAGTCTCGCCACGAGCTGAAGACGAGATCCGGACGAGGAGCGGAGCGCGAATCCGTGAGATTCGCGCCTTTTTTCCCACCGTCGTCGACTCCAACGACAGTCCTGGGACTGTATTCCGTACTCGTGTACCGATAGTTATCGGTGTCGTTAGCAGTATTGCGCAGCTTTTTTGTTATATGAAAGACCTGCGCAATGCCGCTTACGACACCGACAACTGTCGATATGCAGGTACGGAATACAGCCTCAGCAGCTGCATTCTGTAACTCGTTATTGGAGTTAACGACACTTTCGTTATCGTTGCGCAGCTTTACCGTATACCGTAGAAAAGCTGCACAACGATAACGAAAGTGTCGTTAACTCCAATAACGAATTACAGAATCCAGCTGCTGGAAGGATCCGCGTTAATTTGCAAATCGCGCCTCGTAGTCGCTCGTAGCGAGAAACACGTTTCTCCGATTATCGAAGCCGCTATTCGAGGCGATCGCCTCGACGAGATGCCCCAAACGAACGTACAACACACACTCTCTCTCTCTCTCTCTCTCTCTCTCTCTCTCTCTCTCACCCGCGGACGCGGTGCTCTTAATTTCTCGTCATCCATTGTCAAAAAAGCCGCAGCTCGCTCGCGAAAACGCAAAAACGCAAAAACAGCGCGTCGACGAAGAGCGCAGCGATGCTTCGTCCGCGGCGGGCAACGTTAGGGAAACATTCCACGCGTGATAACGCACTGCACGTACTCACCGATAACACCTGGCCTTCCTGTTCCTTCTTCCTCGCGTGCCTATGCAGCTCCTCGCACAGCGACGAGCCTCGGTCCGTTTCAACCCTTTCGACGGAGCGGCGCGGCTCGCTGACGGCGCGCGACCGGCCAGTACATCGTCGGCGCAATGCGTCGCCGGCGGCAGTTCCAAAGTGTCAGTTCCGGGAGGAGAGAGACGACGACGACGGAGCAGAGAGAGGGAGAGAGAGAGAGAGAGAGAGAGAGAGAGAGAGAGAGAGAGAGAGAGAGAGAGAGAGAGAGAGAGAGAGAGAGAGAGAGAGAGAGAGAGAGTGTCAGCTGGTCGGCGAGGGGGTTAAGGCGCGCGCGTGTGTATATACACGTAATACAGCACGGCGAGTTTCGCTGCGAGAGACACGAGTGCGCGCGTCTTCTCTCCCTCCCTCCCTCTCTTTCTCTGTCCGATATGTGTAACTCGCGGGCGAATTGCGCGTGGATAACAAGGAGAGGATATCTCGACAGGCGTCGTCGTCGCTGCGCGCCGGCCGGCCGGTGCGGTCCGCGTCGACGTAAACACATACACAACGGGCGCGTGTTAGGTGTCAGGTAGTGTTATCGCGCGCGATTTCTCTGTCGAGTCCTTGCGCTGCCAGCAGCGAGGGCGACTGAGGGAAAACCGATCGCAGCGATCGCCGAAGCGGCACGATGACGATTGTCGTCGCGACTCGGCCCGCCGTGCCGACATTTCGGCCCCGCGCTCGCTGGCGCCTCCTCACGGGCTCATCGACATCACCGCAACCCTTGCTCCCGGCGAACCCCGCGACCGGACGCGACACGGTGCGACGCGTTGCGTAACCGCGACGGCGAAGGGCTGCGCGCGGGACTTCCGGATGGCGGTGGCTGATCGAGTGAATGCGACGTCAAGTGCCGGCCAAGCTTGTGCCGGAGCTCGTCTTGCACGCTTTTGCATTGAAAATGTTGTCTTACTTTTGTCGCTCGTTGAGGTAAAAGCACCAATGCTGGAACCATGTATTTTATTCCAGACAGTTTTGTTATTTTTATTTTATTATTATATTATTTGCCCTTTAAATCGAATACTTAAGTTTCTAATTTAGAACGTGTGTGTGTGTATATATATATGTTGAAAATTTAAAAATATAATTTAAATATTAAACCTTTAAATACACATATTTATATAAAGACAAAAGTGATGAGATTGTTCAGAATTAGAGCTTAAATATTTAAGCTTCCAATATATATTCTACCTCGAATATTTAGATATAATCTGAACACTTTTCTTGAATATCTTCTTACATCAATTTATTTAAATATCAAATCTTGGAATATATGTACTTGCAAAGATCAAATAAGATAAGAAAAGTTCAGAGTCAGTCTAATATTTAAACATTCAACATAGAACATACACACACACACACATATATATATATTTATATTCTATTGTGTGAAAATTTAAATACATATATTTAAAATCTAAACAATAAAACTGTGTTCAGTAAAAATGTCAGTTAGGTACGCGTCCCAGCATATTGGTGCTTTTGCCTTATCTGCTGAAGAAAGATAGAATGGATACTTTCAACACAAAAAGATAAATGACAAATTCAGTCTTAGCGCGCAAAACTTGTAGCGGGTTTCTCGACATAAACCTCTTAATTACAGTGAATATAATAATAAAATAATATTTAACATGTTCCATATGCTCGAGACAAGTGTAATAAAAACAACGAAATAATAATATTTGCTCACAAAATTGCCAGCTGTCCAAAAAGTTGTCGGTTCTTTGTTTCGTGTACGAGTTACGGCGCGAATGAGATTAAACGTTGCTCCGTAAACGTTTCTTATTTAACAGTAATTTATTTTAAATTCGGTACAGTAGCTCATACGACCATTTAGAGTTCAATCGGCGTCCGAAAATCTCTCAAGGGCTATAATACAAAATACGCTCCCTCTCTTATCGACGGTAACAGGTCTTACGCATCTGCGTACGCGGAGCGTTTTATCATAAATATTTATTATTTGACTACAGGTCTTGGACAATCATTAACCAACAACGAGTAAATTGCTTTCCAGGAATTCATAGGGCGGTACTTCGAGGTTCAATGGTGCAGGCCCTTTCCTGATTCTGCCGCTGGCATCGTAGTGAGAACCATGGCACGGGCAGTAATAACCACCAAAGTCTCCCGCGTTAGCGATGGGTACGCAACCCAGATGTGTGCACACCCCCAGAACAACTAGCCACTTGGGGTCTTTCACTCGTGCGCTGTCCTCCTCCGGGTCACGAAGACTCGCGACATCCACCTGAGTTTCCTTCGAGATTTCTGTCCCTGACCTGCGAATTATCGAGAATAGCATATGCTCTGAGCATTGTCTCTGAATAAATTTGTTTCTCATCGCAACAGATTTTCACGACAAACTAAAGTCATAATAGATGCAGCAAATGCAAGAAAATCTAAGTAGATAAAATTGCGTAAAAGTTCTTGAGTCACTAGAAGAAGGTAGTTATGATCACCTGTGTCGTACAAACAGAGGCTTTCCACGCCATTTGAAGACTGCACTCTTTCCCTCAGGAATTGTGTCGAGCTTGATCTCAATCTTTGACATAGCAAGCACATCAGCTGATGCACTCAGCATGCTCACCATGTCATATACTAGCACCTTGGCACCATATACACTTGCCACACAGCCACCTAAATGGTGTTTAGAAAAAGAAACCAGATTATTGTTTCACTATGTTTAAATATCCTTGACTTTGTCGGATATCATTTACTTGCCAGCTGATATGAGATACGAGTAACCCTTCCGGGATGATGCGTTCTCTTTTGACTTTGAACTTGGATCTTTGGTTTCATCCCTGCGGTAATCTATAAAATCTGGAAACTGGATATCGGTATGCGCCAAACGCCGCTGATGCACCTGTGTACTGACTGTAAAAATAGTATCTAGGTTATATCATTGTTCTTATTAATGGTTCAATTTCATTCATTCATTGTTCATTAATGGTTCAATGGGGAGAATCCATCAGGATCTTCTCATTCAGATGTATAAGCAGTTTGTATAATTCATTTACTAATTTCCTGTCATCTTCAGCCTTACATGCAAATACATTTGTACGAGATTTAACAAGTACAGCTGGTTACAATGTTAAGTCATTTACACCGCTAAGTTTGAGCCTCACTATATTCAAGAGACACAGTCTACAATTCGATGTGACTGCTATACTTGTATCTACTATATTGTTAATGCTCTATTTCAGAGCAATGTCACAAGCACGAACTCGACTGATAGCGCAGCGGCCTGCTAAGTACGCAACTGTGCGAAATGATTATATAATCGCGAAGCGCGATTTAGCTGGATTTATCGGGAGGGAATATGATTGTACAGAGAACTCGTCCTCATAAAAAAGATTGTTTAATAGAGACGTACCTGCAACTCCCGAGCTTATGCATGTAGGTCCGCTAAGGAGATCCTGATAGAAACTTTGACTGTGAACCCGTACGACGGTAGGCGGAACGGCGACTTTTGGCTTCAGAACTTTACCGGTCGCGGCGACTGGCTTGCCGCCATTCGAGACAGCTGTGGCCGTTGCTCGCAGAAACGGCGAGAGCGTGGTCGACTTCGCGATCACATTCATTTTTACGGCTTAACAAATGAGTCGAGAGCGGAGGGCTCGTAGCCACGGGACGTCGCTACACTACGTTGCGCTGCGAGCCGCTGCCGTCGACGAGTGGCTGTCTGCGCAAGCGCGTTGCGCGACAGCTCCGAGAGGCGCTACTTTTGAGACTGACCGATCATCTTTTATCTGCGTCCTACCGCATTTCTTATATAATTACAACGGAATGGTTAAGATGTCCGATATTGTATATATTATGTTATATTGTAATACATTATATTATATGGCATTGCATTATATCACGCTGCATTATAACACATATGTTTATAGGATATAAATATAATTTGGAATAAGTTTTATTTTAAATATATAAACACGTAAGCATTCCTTGAGTTAATAATTCGAAGTTGAAATAATACTAAAATTGCGGTAGAAGACATATGTACAGAGTGTTTCACGAATTCCTCGCTCCGAGGAATTCATGGAGACATAGAGCGGATTAAGATAAATATAAAATTCCCATACCATTTTGATATTCCCAATAACTCTCGAGTTATTAATTATAAGAATGTAACGAATGAGCACGCGCCAAGATATCAAAAAAGCATCGAAGCCGCTCAGCTTAAAACGCGGTCCACTTGATATAGCGATTGTTGCCAGCGCGCGGCGAGGGGAAGGCAACAATACGCTACTACTTGTATTTTAACTCGCCGCTGTTCGTGTTTTATCGTCTTCGTAGTCTTCATCGTCTTCGTCGTTGTCGTATTCACCTTCGTCGTCGTCGTCTCCGTCGTTCTCGTCGTTATGGGCCGTGTTTCAAAATTCATTGCCAGTACTGAAAATATATAATTTGTGTCACGCAAACTATAACTTTTCAGCGCTGGCAGTGAATCTTGGAACACGGCCTTTGTCGTCTTCATCGTTTTCGTCTTCTTCGTCATTACTGTCTTCGTCGTAAAAATTGTTCTGCGACATCCTGTATACAGGGTGTCTCCTAACAATTGTTGCAGAGCTCGTGGAGATATAGAGCGGATTAATACAAACATAAAAGTCCCATACCGTTTTAGGATATTCTTAACAGTTATATGTTAGTCTTAGCAGTTAATAATTACAGAATTCTAACGAGTAAGCGCGCCGAGATGAATGATTGGAGAAGCGTCGCAGCCATTCGGGTCACAGCATGGCCTAGTCAATTCAGCAATTACTGGCAGCGTGCATTGAGAGACGTATGAGCGACGAGAGAAAACATGAATAGCGACGCATTGTCTTTCCCCTCGCCTAACAATGGCAATAATTGCTAGTTGTATTATCATGAGCGTAGCTAAAGCAATCGGTATTATCATTGCTCTTCAATTACCTCCGAGTCCTTCGGGCCCCTTTGATTGATATGAAAATTTACGCTAGGCTATCAGTCTTTGACGGTACTTAGAGTACTGCACAAATCACATCAAAGAAAAGCCTGAGAGCAGCCACCGGGCCGATTACACCGGGACAACTTTCTCTGCCGAATTCGACGCACCTTCTGAGAAAATGTGTGCACACTCAGAGAGGAACGTGAGAGTGGCAAACACGAAGTTTTCGACGACACGGACTTTCCGCACTGGGGAAAGGCGCCATTTGCATCCATTTTTAAAGGGGAAATACGATGCTACATTGAAAGTCGAGCATCATGCTGAGATTAGGGTTAATTTAGGACTATATTGAGGTAAAGCACGTCCCCGCATTTTGAGCCGTTTACGAGACAAAGACGCGTTCCTGTATCTTTAACCGATTAGGAGATATCGGAGGTTAAAATTTTTCAATTTCACTGTTAATATCTCCGATTCTACTGCAAATTGAGAGTCGAGCTTTATAGTGAGAATACGGTAGATATAAGAATATACTGCGGCAAAAGCGCGTTCCTGTATATTTAACCGTTTAGGAGATATCGAATGTTAAATATTTTAATTTTAATGTTAATACCTCCGTCTCTACTGGGAATTGAGAGCTTTATGGTGAGAATAGGGTTGACATAGGACTGTATTGTGGCAAAAGTACGTTCCTATATCTTGAGAAATTTAAGAGATACAGAAGATTACATTCTTAAATTATACTGTTAATATCTTTGTTTCTACTGGGAATTGAGAGCCCAGATTGATGTTGAGAATAGGGATAATATAGGACTATATTGTGGCAAAAGCGCGTTCCCGTATTTCGAGCCGATTAGGAGATATCGAAGATTAAAGTTTTCCAACCTTTCTCCGTTGATATCTCCGCTTCTACTGGGATTAGAGAGTCGTCCATGTAGTCGAAAATGTAGGGTTTTGAGAGGACTTTATTTTGGTGCCAGACCGAGGCCTGTATCTCTAACCGTTTAGGAGATATAGAAGGTTAAAGTTTTCCAGCCTTTCTCCGTCGATATCCAGCCTTCCTCCGTCGATATCTCCGCTTCTAATGGGAGTAGAGAGTCGTCCATGTAGTCGAAAATGTAGAGTTTTGAAAGGACTTTAATTTGGTGCCAGACCGAGGCCTGTATCTCTAACCGTTTAGGAGATATCGAAGGTTAAAGTTTTCCAGCCTTTCTCCGTCGATATCCAGCCTTCCTCCGTCGATATCTCCGCTTCTACTGGGAGTAGAGAGTCGTCACTTACGGCAAAATGTAGGGTTTTGAGAGGACTTTAATTTGGTGCCAGAACCAGGCCTGTATCTCTAACCGTTTAGGAGATATCGAAGGTTAAAGTTTTCCAAGCTTTCTCCGTTGATATCTCCGCTTCTACTGGGAGTAGAGAGTCGTCACTTACGGCAAAATGTAGGGTTTTGAGAGGACTTTAATTTGGTGCCAGAACCAGGCCTGTATCTCTAACCGTTTAGGAGATATCGAAGGTTAAAGTTTTCCAAGCTTTCTCCGTTGATATCTCCGCTTCTACTGGGAGTAGAGAGTCGTCACTTACGGCAAAATGTAGGGTTTTGAGAGGACTTTAATTTGGTGCCAGAACCAGGCCTGTATCTCTAACCGTTTAGGAGATATCGAAGGTTAAAGTTTTCCAAGCTTTCTCCGTTGATATCTCCGCTTCTACTGGGAGTAGAGAGTCGTCACTTACGGCAAAATGTAGGGTTTTGAGAGGACTTTAATTTGGTGCCAGAACCAGGCCTGTATCTCTAACCGTTTAGGAGATATCGAAGGTTAAAGTTTTCCAAGCTTTCTCCGTTGATATCTCCGCTTCTACTGGGAGTAGAGAGTCGTCACTTACGGCAAAATGTAGGGTTTTGAGAGGACTTTAATTTGGTGCCAGAACCAGGCCTGTATCTCTAACCGTTTAGGAGATATCGAAGGTTAAAGTTTTCCAAGCTTTCTCCAGTGATATCTCCGCTTCTACTGGGAGTAGAGAGTCGTCACTTACGGCAAAATGTAGGGTTTTGAGAGGACTTTAATTTGGTGTCAGAACCAGGCCTGTATCTCTAACCGTTTAGGAGATATCGACGGTTAAAGTTTTGCCACCTTTCTCCGTTGATATCTCCGCTTCTACTGGGAGTAGAGAGTCGTCCATGTAGTCGACTTGTAAGTCGACCATGTAAATTTATGATAAGATTAGGATTGGTATAGGACTACATTGTGTCAAGGTCGCGTTCCTGTATCTTGAACCGTTTAGGGGATATAGTAAGTTAAAATGATTAACTTGTGATGTTAATATCTCCGTTTCTACTGTGAATTGAAAGTCGAGCTTTATGGTCAAAGTAGGGTTGATATAGAACTATATTGCAAAAGAGCGTTCCTGTATCTTTAGACCTTTAGGAGATATCGAAGATTAAATATGCTATCGATGAGGTTCGCTTATAACTTCCATTTATCTCAAGAGCGCTTCTCGTGAACATTCCGTTCGAAAGGTTAGTCCACGATAAAAAGTTTCTTGCGATCTGTGGCCGCTGTTGTTTAAAGTTAAATTGCAGCAACAGTATTGTTATCGGTCAACCCTGAGACCGGCTGCTAACATCCATTTGTGACGTCTGCCGCGCCTTTGCGATTACCGATAAATTCAGTTTTCTTGATTGCTCGCGCGATTTCAAGTGGCCATAATATATGGCGAGAATACATGGCAATATATGGGAATGATATATGGTAATAATATACGGCAACAATATATGGCAACAATATATGGCAACAATATATGGCAACAATATGTGGCAACAATATATGGCATTAATATAGTACAATAATTCATGGAATATATTTTTCGTTACAAGAGTCAATGCAAATTTGCGGCATGCACAATGTAATAATAAAAGTAATAATAAAGTAATAATAAAAGTTCTTTCTGCGAGCTTTGAGTCAGACACTCACCAATGATGATATTGATGATGTCCTGTTGCATCCAACCAGATCCACCAATGTCCAGCCAAGTCCGCTGCCGCTCTCCATGTCGCGCAACATCCATCTTGCAGCTCGTCCCACGGTGATCGCTGCACTTTCATCACACTTCCGCGACGCGGTCGATACGCGGTATTGGAACGGCGATATTTACATCAATTAACGAACGTTTTACTCGCCATCGGTGGAAACTTTTTGCGCGCTGCGAAACGGACTCTATAAACTCGATCGGCGAGGAGTAAGAACCGTGTGCAAATTTATTGACTCGTCCAACGGATTTTTACAGTGCTTTTCGCGATTGCGTCTGAAAAGTCGCGAAAATGTGGGATTATCGATATCTACCAGTGAAATATTCGCGACGCGAATGCACGCGAGGAAAGATTAGACAATTAGAAACCGGTCGCCTTTAAGGAGCGCAAAGAGAGAGGAGCGGGGCAAAGTTTTCACGCATTATAGCTCCGTCACGACGAAGCTTACGTTCGCGATACTTTGGCGAAATGAGAATTTAAGTTTTCTTTGTTAGCAACGCGAGTAAAAACGCGTATATTGACAATCGCGGTCGCGATATTCAAAGGCACGCGAGCGAGGATACCTCAAGCTCGGCGTATGCTGGCGCAATTTCTGCGCGCATTATACGCTACTCGAGACAATAGGGATCGTGATGAATGGACAATATTGCCAAATAATTCTACAGCCTGTTTTGCAAATTAAAGAAAAGTAGCTAACGGTATCGGAATTTATGGATATGAATATATTTTATACGGACAATTGTATATTGTCAAATAATTAAATCATTAAATAATTCTGCGGCCCGCTTGAAAAATAAAAATAAAGCAGCTGATGACGATGTTGCGTTTGTACATATGAATATTCTCTTATTCAGATGACTGAACATCAAAAGAGAATCATTCAGTATTTTAAATTTTGTATGTAATGCAGGCTATCGATCAAGTAACCCCCTGATTGTTTCGAGCAACGTATTTTATTCAACGTCACAAATACACACATGCAAGAATCTATTTGCAATTCGCATTGACTCGAACGATATTTTTTAGTCCCACATCCGTCATGCAGAATTTTGTTTCTCTTTTCATTTTGACTCACCGAAACGACTTGCAGTCAGAGCCGGCCACGTTTCGCTTCAACTCTGTAACAAAAAATTCACATTTGCTCATCAGATTAACAGACCAAGATTTTGACTAACGAGTGCTGGCGAGTAAAAGAGTAGTTTACCCTCTGCGATTGTAATTCAAGTCGAGCCGGAAATTATATCCCAGTTCTAGATCGCCAAGGGTCAAACAGAGGACTAGTAAACTTGTAAACTTACCTTCAAGCCGACTCTGCTTGGCCCGAACCGGATCCTCCGGTGCGGCATCCGCGTCCACCAGATTGCTGTTGCTTTCCGCAACAACTGAAACAGAAAAATAATTTTCTCGGTTGATAACCTGCGGTAGAGAGAGAATATCTTTGATCGGATCGAATCAAAAATACGGATATATTTTGACACGGAATTTTTATCTTTACATTTTTGTTCCAACATTGAAAATTTAAATGGGACTTGAAGTTCTCAAGAGAGCTGATGAGGAACAAGTTACAAAGGCAAAGATCGTAAAGAGTTGAACACAGATGTGTAGGAAACTTGTAAACTTTACCTTCCGGCCAACCCTGCTCTGCTTGAACCGGATCCTCCGGTGCGGCATTCGCGTCCGCCGGACTTGCTTCCCGCAACGTCTGGAACAAAAATTTAGTGTTCTTGGTTGGTAAGCTGCGGTAGAGAAAGAATTTGGTCGGGATGAGTGGAGAATATTCGCTATGATTTTTGTTCTTCATTGATATTGAATGTCAAGATAAGAGCTCTTGAAAGAGCTGACGAAAAAAAATGACAATAAGAAGCGGAGACAACAGTTGTGTGCTCTCGAAAATACTCTTTTACAAATGGACATTTAAATTTAGATCCCGTGACAAGAGTAAACAGACTTGAAAAAAGCGCTGACCGAAAACAAAAAAGGTCGCAGTCTAAGAAGCGGTGTGACGTTGAATATTCTACACAAGACCGGTATACTCACACAGTTGAGAATTATTCAGAATGTTTAATTGAGAACATGATGAATTAGAGATCCGCCTTCATGTACCGTTATCTGTCTCTGTCTGGATCAATATCTCTTGTATACAACAACGCAATAAATAATTAGACAGACAGAGATTGACGAGAGTAATTGCAGATTCATAAAGTCATGATTACTAGTCGGGTGATGACGGATTGTGAATGCCGAGCGTGAAATTCCGACTTCTTATTCCCGGAAAATTCGTCAAACGTCCGCTCTCGTTATCGGAGACCTCCCGCATAATAAATGATTCCACATACCTGGAAACATGACGTATTGCTGCCGGCATCCTGCTTCTCGGCTGCTGGAGTCCTCCGGATTTCACTCGCTCACGCTTCTAATGTCGGTACTCGCGATTCGACCGTGTGGTTAATCAACGCGATGCCGACGCGATGCCGATTGAGTATCTCGAGGACCGACGAGATACATTTCGTTCAATTACACGAGACGGAAGTGACGAGCGCGTCGCGCACGGCTGCTGTTGATGGAATGAGGTTGAATACACGAGGTGCGTGAGTATTATAATACGAAGGGCAAAAAGTGTCGTCGCTCGCAAGCCGATCAACACAATCGGCGCGATGTAAATATTGCGGGCCTCGGCGGCGGTTGAAGCAAGAGAGACTTGCCCTTGGGCGTCTCTTCTTTTCTCGAAGGTTCCGAAGCGACGAAGGGAATATTAGGAGGCCTTTCAACTGTACGCGACATTGATGCACTCTATTTATTGATTACTGAAAATAAAGAAAATTACTCTGTCGAGGCATTGGACATTTGTCAACTTTATGTTAATTAAAGAGGAATGTGCACGATTAGAAAATGTGATAGCAACTAATTGTACAGAGTGTCAAAGTTGTTGTAACGCCGTTTTCGGAGAATAATTAAGGATCATGGTAGCGTTAAAGAGAGGAATTTCATCTCATGCGAATTTTGTCTCTTTCTCATTAAATGTTAGTCCTGTATAAAATGTCGTATTTAAAAGTATTGTTTCGCACTCACGAGATTTTGTCGTGAATTCTGCTTTGCGGAAATCTCAGATTGGATCGCGGGCCAATACTTTTCAATGCGACGGGGAATAGAACGTGAAAATCTTGTATGCCTCTGAATCCGAAAACAATTAGGAGAAGAAATGAATACTTTTCAATATGAAAGTCCGCATTTGAAAATTATCGATTGCGATTGAATACAAGGCACATTTGAAATGAATTGAATCCTTTTTAATACGAAACATTCACCACTGCCATCTCGCATTTAGCGCGGTGAAATTTAATGAGAACTAATACCTTTTAATCCCTTTCTTCGGATCAGAAACAGAATTCAGTTGTCAATATTCAAAATGTCAATACTTTTTAATATGTTTCAGTTCGACATTTTATACAGGGATATTATCCGCTGCGAACAATAACTCTTCTACTTTTCATCTAATATTCAATGATGATAAATAACATTTAATTGCATTCGTTTGGCTTTTTTATTTTGAAAATAAAAAAATATACCAGGGTGAGATTTCACCCATGACAACATCAACGTGATTTTCTTTGATGTTTTTTTTTTAAAGTTCAAATATTGCGTCGACTCGCGAGATATTTATAATCGGAGTCTCGTCGCGTTAATTAACACGTGCTGCTCCGAGCGGATCGAATGCTCACCAACGACCACTGTCAGTGCCACGAGCGAATGTCCGGAGCGGACGGGATGATGAATTGAGAAGCAGGACAAAGGGAACGGGACGCGGGCATCATGCGTTACATCATGCGTCTCCAGACATGTCAAATCGTTTATTATAGAGGAGACTTTGATACGGCAACATGTATTCGAAGATTTAACATTTAATACGTACTTCTATTTTTTCTGCCCCCCCTCTCCCCCACCGCTCTTTTTAGGCCTGCGGGCATAGTCTGATATAGAGATGGCGACTGTGGTTGCAGCACGGACATAAACCGCCTGAAAATGGATGTAGCACGGACTTCCACCACATGCAGATTTTACCACCGAGACCTGAAAGTGGATGTAGCATCGTAGTTCCCCTCTCAAAATGGATGCAGATGGCGTCCTTTCCTAGTGTGGAAAGTCGGTGTCGCAGAAAATGTCGTGTTGACCGCTCTCAGGTTTCTCTCTTGTTTAAGTTTCACTTAAAACCAAAATAATGTTGGTGCAACTGGGCCTTAATGTACTAAAGTGAACAAGAACCGTGCATGCTTTGCCGTTATCGTCAGGACAGGCGTAATGTGCACACATTTTCTAAAGCCCGTATCAGACTACGGATTGGGATTGAGTATTGGATTGAAATTTAACCAATCAGGAGTAAATTTACTATACTTGAGATTATTTTCTCTTTTTCAATTGGTCAAATTTCAATCTAATCTCAATCCCAATCCATAGTCTGATATGGGCTTTAGGGGGCATGTCGGAAAAAGCATCTTGATGTAACCGACTCGGTGGCCGCTCTCAGGTTTCTCTCTGGTCACTTATATGACTGGTGGCGGTTGGATGTGGTTCCTATAACTACGCATATTTTTTGATTGTGGGACTGCGTACGCGTTGTCCCTGTTTTTCTATTACTTTCATACCACTGGAAAATAGCGTATGGGCAAAGTTGAATGCAGTTCGGAGTCATATATTGAATTGAACTGCACTTATATGACAGGTAAATACGTGGTGGGGATAAAAAGCGTACGATGCATAGGTTAGGTTATCCGAAATATTATTTATTAGAAATTAAAATAGAATCAGAATTGTGCGAAAATTAACTTTTTCATAGTAATGAAGATGACAACAAAAAAGTTAATTTAGAAATAAGGGCGGTGATTCGCAAACAATATTATAGTTCGTCCTCGTCCAGAATTATTTAACGAATATGATGATATGGAATTTTTACGACGATTTTAAGACGATTTAGATTTTGCAAATGCACTGTTCAGATGATTTCCCTCTTTCTCTTTTTTTTTAGGTTCGGACGTCTATTAGCATAAATTATTAAAATATTATCATATATTTATTGCATATAAACATCTTACTTTACTTACGTTACATCTTACTTGTATTCTATTAATATAAAAATGTTTTAAACTAATGTAATTATATCTCGCTAGATTATAAAAGTTATGACTGTTTGATCTTCTTTTTTCAATATAACAATCTTAGATCACCATACCTTCAGCTCTTCCCGAGGAATATACAACTATATGGCACAAAACTGTTAGATTCATCAAGTTATGTATGTACCCTTGAAGTTGTACACTTGAAGTTGTTGACAAACGTCTCTGGAAGTAATTATCACGATATATCGCTTTTAAACCACAAATAATTACCAATAGAATGAATAACTGTGGAACAACGCTCATGTTTAAGTAATTGGTAAACTACCCGATAAAATTTATCTTATAAATAGTAATTTGTTAGATAAGCTGAAATTTATCGAAAAGTTGAACAACCGGGCCTAAAGGTCGTAAGAAGATAAAAAAAAATTCTTGAGTTTCCGACTTGTCGGTAGTTGAAACTACTTGTTTGCGGGACATTTTTAACCGTCTGACTCATCGTTGATTCGCGCTACTTGCCACTTTGTAGTTCCAAATACCAAAAAATCTTACGAGCAAGTAGTACAAATCAACAAGACAGATATGGTAAAAGATCTCCAATTGTCCGAGAACCGCATGAACTTTTACAGAAAACAAATTGAAGGACGGATTTGTAAATAAGAGTATTTATTTTCTCTAACAATCATCACAACGTAGTGCAAGGAGTAATACAGAACTTGTCTTCTACCGTTAAACTGACTGCGCTAGTTCTATATCTTCCTCCGTTTTCCAACAAATCTCAACCGCATACCTGTCTCTTTTCAAGCTCCGAAGGTGCGTATTAGCCCAGTGGTGCGATTCTTTAACTCGTTATTGGAGTTAACGACAGTTTCGTTATCGTTGCGCAGCTTTTCTACGGTATACAAAAGCTGCGCAACGAAAGTGTTGTTAACTCCAATAACGAGTTAAAGAATCGCGCCGCTGCAGCAGAAAAGAAACCTATTATGGCTGCGTTCCGATATTCACTGTCAGCACTGAGAATCTATAATATACGTGACGCATACTATATATTTTCAGTACTGACAGTGAATATCGGAACACAGCCTATAACGCGATACAGCGTTATGAACTTCACCGGTGGACACGTCACAAGGCAGCACGATCGAGATAAACAGCCCCAATTACGGACCTCGTGTCCGGCGCGCTGCTCACTATCACATGTGTGCGGGCTTATTGATATCATCTGTATACATCGGCCCACGATATATAGCTCACGCGAGCTGTCGTAAGAGAGACAGGTGAAGCATCAAGCTACAAAGTCGGCGCCGACACACGCGACGATCTCTCGCAGCGCAAACGAGAGGTGACTTCTTGAGAGCAGCCGAGAGTTACTTGCCGATCAGTCCGCTGCCGGTTTATCAAAATGTAACGACTCGCGCGTCACCGGGACGCGACACTTCTCTCCACTTCTTCTATCTTTAGCCGAGCGCGCAAACGAGTACCGGAGAATTCCAAAAAGCCGTAAACATGGCGGTCGCGAGCTCCTTCGACACCTGGCTCAGCGAGAAGCTCCAGGCTCTCAACACGGATGAGAGCGTCTTCGGTTCGTACATCAAGGGTATCCTCGAGGGCGACGAATCCCAGGACGAGAAGATCGAAGCGCTCGAGAGCATACTCGCGGGCATAACGGTGAGTAATCGGCACGCGCGGCCGCCTGAGCCGTTGAGGTTAGAACGCGCGCGGCGCCGGTCGAAAATAGACGTGAGCCAGCTCCGAAAGTACGTGCCGTAGCCTCCCGCGCGTCCTGCTCCGGTGATCTTCGTTCGCGCGAGCGTATCCCTGGTGATTCGCTTCGCGAACGTAAACATCGTTCATTGTGTTGTTACTATCGTCATGTTGTACCGTCACATCAATCGAGACTCGTCAAAACGCGAAAGTTTTTTAATCAAGGGGGGAAATGTACAAATTGATATGTGACACGTGTAATTTTGACTGATATCCGTGAAGAGATGCGTCTCGGTAATGTCTCAGAGTGGCAATGGCATTACTACAAGACACTTAACTTAGGTTGTTTTTGTTTGGAACCATGTAATGTAACGAAGCAATGACAAAACTTGGTTACGATATAGGAGGACAATATCAACAAACATGTAATGGAGATATTAAATGCATGGACGGAATGGCTGCCATCGCAGGACGTAGCCGCAGCAACCATACCGACGGAGGACGTCGACGTTCGACTGGCACGAATGCTCGAGTCGCAGTGTCTACCCACAACAACGCAGAGAAGTTACACAGAGGAAGAGAGACGAATTCGAGAAGCCATTCTAGCACAGTACAGTCAAATGTCCGACGAAGAGAATAGCGAAGCAGATGGAGAAGAAGACGGTGGCGGTGGAGATTGTGGGATTGAGAAGAACTTGAATGCAGCAACCATCATACAACAAGAGAGGGAAAAGAGAGAAAAAGCCAAGCTCGAGAGCCAGAAGAAGAAGGAGAAGGACAAAGAGGACAGGTAAAATTGCAGCAGGGACATATCCGTATCGTTTGATGTTATATGATAAAATAGTAAAAAGATCACCGAGTGTCATCTTTATATTTTTCAGGGAAAAGCAGAAGCAAATGAAAGAGGAGAAAAAGGAGAAGAGAAAAACCCAGAAGGGAGAGAGGCGAAGGTAGCATCGAAACGAGAGTGGTGTAGGATTTACCTCAAAATTGTGCGAACATCATCGAGTATATAACGCTCTGGCATTCATCATATATGTCTATCAACAGATATGTTTATCGTCGTACATACAACGATCTTTGACAACTATTTAAACCAATCACTGATCTTACATCTTTCACTAGACAGATATGTGTGTAGTACTCTTGTCATTGGAATCAAAGCGAATGCATACTTTGCAAGAAAATGATATATCTCTGCGACATAATGTTGGAATCATCTCCTGTGCCTTCTTTCATCTTCTGTCTGTCTTTCTCTTTCTCTCTGAAACATTGTCCCCTCTTTCGCAATATTTGTTACTTATTTGTATTTGTATTTTATTTTTTAAATGTGTCCTGATGTTTGTGTATTCAGAACTCGTGCCCCATGTCATATTTATTGCTATCGAGCAGTAAATCCGTTTTTATTTCTTATCAATATAATATTGAAATCCAATAGAATTTTTTATATTTCGATCATTGGACGATGAGAAACGATTCTGAATATCGATCACCTTGTACACACTTGTACACTTTGCGCATATTATGTTATATATATATATACACATACATACATACACCTATATGCATGTGTATATATATATATATTTCATTATATGAATTATGTATTTATAATAAATATGTTAACTATGTATATATATATATATGTGTATTTTTTAATTATTGATACATCTAATCTGGTAGTTCACTGCAGCTCCAATCAGAGTCTCCCAAGAAGAGCGTAAGCCATGTAAAATCAGCATCGGGTAGAATCACAAAAACACGCATTGCATTTGTATCTTTTATTAGTATATATTTACACACAAGATATACCGAGTCGAAACCGAGTCATCTTGGTATTGCATTAATAATGAAAGACAAACGCAGTAAGATAAAAACAAACGCGAACAAATGATACAAAATGATGATGATGCTTCAGTGTGTGTACGTGTGTATCGTGTGTTGTGTGTGAGCGTGTGTGTATGTATGTAGTGTGTATGTTGTATCTCATTACATATACATATATACTAATGTCATTATTAATAATCATTTTATTATTTAGCAATTCTCTCGTTTATACTATAGTTAAGTCGGGCAGAAATTGACGAACTCGCACTCGCACATTTGTCAACAAGACATCCGTAATTGTGAACGCTGAATTACAAATCGCTCTATGAACTCTCGACACACTTTCTCTCTCTCTCTCTCTCTCTCTCTCTCATTCCGCTTTTCCTCCTCGCGTGCCCGCGGATATCGTCGTTTCGCGTGGGTCCGCGTGGGTCCGAGAGACAAGATCTCTTCTCTACCTATACGGAGCAGAGGCCTCTAACGATTCACGACCTCCCCGGGTCGCTCGCGCGGAACGACGCGCGTGACCGACACTTACGATCCACCTAAACGGCACTGTGCGCTTCGTCGTCGCGGACTCCTCTCGCGTGCCCCCCGAGCGGGCTCCATTTTACGTTACGTATCAACGAGCTTCTCCTCGGACGTGAATCGCGCACTCTCTCGTCGCGCGCGCGATCGCTTGCATTTATTATCTAATGAAAACTTACTAACGCGTGTAATAAAACACAAACGCGCGTAAACGCTAATATGATTGTCCTACCAAGATGTGATCTACGAGGATCGGCCGTCGCGGAGGCGACTCTTCGCGATAACGAACGTACGCCCCCCTTCGGAGCGCTCTCACTCTCTTTCTCGCTCTTATCGGACGCGTCTTTATCCGTCGCAGCAAGGAGAAAAGGGCTGGTTGCGCGAACGGTACACCGCCGCCGTCCTGTACGCGCGCACGGTTGTTGTCACGCTAATTTAATGTTTCGAATAGCGTTTCTAATCGCGTCGTCGACTCGTTAATTAATTACACACACTGACCTAAAGGATATACACGCCGGAGTATTCCGCTTAATACCAATCAAGGGAATTTTATCTCCCTCTCTCTCTCTCTCTCTCACTCTCATTCTGTGTATGTGTGTATGCACATTTCTCTCTCTCTCTCTCTCTCTCTCTCTCTCTCTCTCTCTCTCTCTCTCTCTCTCAATCTTTCCCTCCCCTCTACCGCCGTGGTCGAACGAAACACGCGAAATTCCACAGCACGTTCGTTAGGTCCTGAACTAGAAAAAGCGACCGTCTCTCTGTCTCTCTCTCTCTCTCTTTTTCACCTCCGCCCCGCGTGCGACGATCGGAAAACCCGAAAGTCTCGCGGCGCAATGAATTTTGACCAGGTCGACGAGATCGAAAGAGTAAACTTCGGCTCGTCCTCGCGGTTCGCCCTTGATTCTCTGTTCGCTCGGATAGTATCGACGTAGTGTGAGCCTTGTCTACTCAAACTCACTCTCCTTCCTTGGTCTCGACTACTCTGATCTGAGCGCGTCGTTTCCTCGCGGGAACAGGAGCCGACAGATCGACCGAGTGAATCCTAAACTCGACACCAGTGGCATTGACGAGACCGATCGTCGCTCTCTCTTCTCGCTCTACGTGCGATGTTTCTTCTCGCGTTTCCCTTACACGTACACGCGGACGTACACGCGGCTTATGCTAAACGCCGGGTGTGTGTCGGTCGCGTGTACGCGCGTACATATGTGTGCGTGTGTGTGTGTGTCTGAGCTTACGGTGTGTGTCGCGTGTGTACGTGTGTGTATATGGTGATGCATATTATAATACGCAGATTACACAACGTCTCTTCTATACACATATATAATTTGATCCCGCTGTATACAGTAGTGAACACAACTAAAAACTTGAGACTGTACAATTGAACGCGTGTCCGGGGCTCCGTGGATGACAGAGCCCACCGCGCGTTTGTTCTTTGAACGCTCGTCTAATTATCCTCTACGTATCTTAGACTTAACTCGTTCTCTTGCTTCTCCCTGCGTGCTGTCGCTTAATGCGTAACGGTATATATTTATATATAATAGATATATGCGCATATCGTATGTCGTACACACATACACAGCACACATGCGTGCACACACACACACACTCTCTCTCTCTCTCTCTCTCTCTCTCTTTCTCTCATTCCATCGTTCGCACTCGCTATTCAAGGGAGCCTTTATCGCAAGCAAGTAAGCAAGTACACAACACGCACGCATACACACTTTCCCTTTCTCTCTCACGCATGCACACATGCGTACGCACACATACACACACAGTCGTCATCTTTATACATAATTTGATATATCTTGTTCGCTAAAAATCGTCGTCTTAGACACTACGCTCTCGTGAAACTTGTCGCCTGAAGTAATCGAACAAGGTGCTTTTACCCGAGTTTTCATGATGATGGTCGCTGATGATTGCTGCGTCGCGATCACTCGGATAACAGCTCGGCTAAACTACGAGTCCGCGAGAAGAAGATTGTGTGAGAATTGTGTGGATACGTATATTATGTAATAATAATATGCGCTACTTCGTCAGTCGTTCGGGCAGATTCGCCATTATGAATTATATATTTATATACGTAGTCCTTAACAATTAATACACTTCCACTTTTTCCTTCTCTTCCCCTCACTCTCTCTCTCTCTCTCGCGCGCGCGCTTATTGGCCATTCGTCGATCATGTCGCGCGATAC